>NW_022197885.1:4401341-4441159 GCF_009176525.2 Contarinia nasturtii | reverse complement strand
CTGCAATAATTTGCGGAAAAACCGTCTCCACTTTTTCTGTGAGTACACAATCCGATGCAGAATTAAATTGTGCTGTTTCATTTTACGTTTCTCAAAAGATAGTAATTTCGAAAAATGTATTATTATTTTCCATTTTTCCGTCGTAACATCGAAAATTCCAAATGTCGGATATTCGTCGTCCAATTCTCAGCTCCCAAATCTCGACATATTTTATGAATTTTCACTGCGAAACTTGAACAACTTTAAGTTTTGACAGCTCATGAACGCATTCTTTACATTGAGGTAAACAATACAAAAGATCGAAGTTGAAATTATTAGATTGATATATTTTTATATGCTGCATATTTAATTTTATTTATTTTTTCATAATAAAATGGCCAAAATATTTAAAAATATTACGTTATTTCACTGATCCATGATATTTTTGGTTTGAATTTCACAATGATCCAAATACTACGACTTTAACTGTCACATCTGTCAAATTCAAAGTACTTCACTTATATCGGTGCTTTATGTGTCGGCAATTGGACGATTTTCTTTATATTTTCAAAATTTCTGTTCAATAATTAAATTAAACTACATATCTACAATTCGCCGACATATTTTTTCTTTCAAATTAGTTATTTTTTCATATAAAAAAATGCATTTTACCGGCTTGTCTCAAAATGACATAGTTTAACTTTTGACGTGAAAAAAATGATAAAAATGCCGAATTTTTTTGAACGTAATTTGTGAAAGCAATAATAGATTTTTGATTAAAAATTGGATTATAATAAAGTGATTTGATATTGATCTTTCATAATTTACTTTTTAAAATGCAATTAAAACGAATTTTCAATTTTTAATTTCAATTCACCTCTCGGTATTCCGACATTTGGTCGTGTGTCGACATTTGGCAATCTACTGTATACCGAAAATATTGCGGATGTTTCGGTCATAAATATTTTAGTTGAGAAGAGAGATAAGACAACACTATTTTGCAATTCTCTTAAATGAACAATGCATGCAAAAAAAAACATAAGGGAGCAAAAAATAAAATTAACAAAAAACCCTGCCATAAAAGCCTAAAATGCTAGGGGCAAACTACTTCACTTTCGTAATTCTCATAATTCAATCTAGTACTCCGATATTTCCAAAAAATTCTATATAATTCCATACAATGCCACATAATTCCAAACAGTTTTTGAACTATTTTAAATAGTTGTTTATTTACACAGAATTTTTAAATGAATATTATTATTTCAACGATAATATTTTTCGGAGCCCGATCATGGTATAGGATTTCCTATATAAAACTTGTAACTAACAACACCTCTAATGCGTATTCCGAGTACTAATTGACGTTTGTGACAATATGGCCGTCATGATTTGGCAAAATCATAATGAATCGATTAAACTGCGTTAAACTGTTAAAATAAAAAGAGATAAATAGATTTTAATTTTTTACATTTTTGAAAATAAAAAATCTTTTGTTTTTTTAATTTTGTGAGATTTTCTGTGCACAATATTCAAAAATATTAAATTAATAAAAATGACATTTTTTGGTTGACATAACCTCACTATTTTTTATTAATTTAATATTTTTGAATATTGTGCAGTAAAACTCACGAAACTACCGGAAACTACAAAACAAAACAAAGTATTTTTATTTTTAAAAATGTAAAAAATTAAAATATTTTTATTTTCACTGTTTTAATAATTATTTAATCAGTTTATCACGATTGTGACACAAAAGTGAGGTTATGTCAACCAATTCATTTTTATTAATTTAATATTTTTGAATATTGTGGACAGAAAATCTCACAAAATTAAAAAACAAAAGATTTTTTATTTTAAAAAATGTAAAAAATTAAAATCTATTTATTTCTACTGTTTTATTTTAACAGTTTAACGCAGTTTAATCGATTCATTATGATTTTGCCAAACCGTGACGGCCATATTGTCACAAACGTCAATTAGTACTCGGAATACGCATTAGAGGTGTTGTTAGCTACGGGCATGATCAGGCTTCGATATTTTTCGATATTTTTTATATTTTCATAAATATATTTTTATGCAAAATTCAAATTCAACATTTTTTTTTTACTTACATCAATGTCTTTTTTGGTACACATATGAGTGATACCAATGTATGGTACCCGGCTGACTTCAGTCTTTCGATATCGCCATTTGTGATGCCTTCAACTCGAAATTCTTCGAAGGTGTAAGATATTTATTTCAAAACGAGCCTGCATATGTACATTTTTATGTGAAAAGAAGTTCGTATTAAATGGGTAAGTATCTAATCCGTAATCTTTTTAGCTTACTACTACTATGTGAGTCATTATTTTGATATTCATTTTATTTTATTTTGGTTTTCGTATAAAATTTTTCAAGTATTCTTCCACATTCATGCGCTTGCGCGCTTCTTTCTTTTTTTCCATTATGCGGGCTTCTTCTTCCATCTGAATCTGGAGTAGGTCGGCTCGAATTTTTTCGGGATTTTCTTTACCAAACTGAAAATATTCTGCAGCTTTATGTTCAAGACCAAAACCTTCTTTTTTGGCTTTAAGTCGCAGCAATTTCCAGCATTCTGTTGCCTGAAAGCAGAACAAGATAAGGTTTTCGTGTGCTTCCAATAGTGTTGACCTTCTTTTTAATGGCATTCTTTTTTCGACTGGTATTTCAATCATTTGAATCTTTCGTTGTTGATGACCAAATCGATGTACAGGTTCAATACCACTAGGTTCAACCATCGCCTAAAAGTAAATATACTGTCAGTAATGCTTGTAATTCAGCATGTGAACAAAACATTTTATTTTCACAAAATTCACATTTAAAAAAAAAATGATTTATTCCAAATATTGGAACTTTTTGTATGGAAGTTATACTTATTTTTTATCCATTTCAATTGAAAACTGTTTGGCTCCGGGATATCGTTGCAGCCAAGAACATCATGTACCAACCGGCTAAGCCTATGAAGAGACAAAATGCGAATTCCCCTCATCTGTGCCATCTTGTATTCCATAGTTGAACTCAATTTAGTTACAATGAATTGAATCGAAAAAGAGAAAAAAAAACAACAACAGTAACATGGCTACATAGATCTGTTGACCAGTGAGATACGTATAACAATGGAATGAAAGAATGAAGAAAGCGTATATGTGTATGTATGCATCAGCACGCATAGATGTACAGCTCTGTGTGGCCGTGCTATTGTTGTTGTTTTTTCTCTTTTTCATTTCAATGCTACAGAATTAAATTGAGTTTTTCGATCTTATTCGAACTAATGTGAGGTGGCGCTGATCAGCTGCGTTCGCATAAAAACGTTCCCAATCTCATATACGCCAACCCCGCTTGTCATGTACAGAAGTGAAAAATGATCATTGAAATTAAAAATGTTTAAAAATGTTTTGGCTAAAAATTTGTTGTTTACGATTTTGGTTTCAGGTCTTTGTACGGTGTTGGGATTAGACATTCATCCGCAACTATTGAGACCACAGAATCAAAATGCTGCCGTACAAAATCAAGCAGCTGACGATTAGGATTCCAGAAACATAACATACTGTGATTTTTATCACGGAACACCCTAATGAAACCTCCTTAAATTTTAACTGTGGCCATATATGCAAGGAACAGGGACCGGTTCGCATATAGAATAGTTATACTTTGTATAAACGCAGACGCAACCGGAGCTGGAAGCAAGTAAGTTAGGAGCAGGCTACTAGCAAGTAGTAGGTGGCATTTTCGAGTAGCAAGTAGCAGGCATTTTTAAAAAAGTAGAAATACTTCGAGTAAGTAAGCAGGAGTAAGTAGCTCCAACCATCATGACTGAAAGATGTCAAATTGTAAAAACGCCATTTGGTGACGTGTCCAAATGGTGGTTGAAAATAAACGATATGAGAATTGAATTAAGCACCATTCAACAATGTGACGTAAATACAAGCTTGTAACCACATACATTGATAACCACGTCAACAGATGGCGTTTTATTGTGCGACTTTTTTCTCGCCTATATCGCCCAGGCACTCATAGAGGTTGAACCAACATGACTGAAAGATGTCAAATTGTAAAAACGCCGTCTGGTGACGTGTTCGAATTCAAAAAATCAAATTTGCAATGCATACATTTCAAACGTACTTAAACGCAATCAATTATACGAAAAAAATATGTTAAAAACTGAAGAAAAGAAGATATGGCATGAAATTTTAATGAAAATTTTATTTAATTAACGCTTGTTCCAATTTTGCTCTTTTGGATCACAGTCAATATTTCATATTTTTAACTGAAATTAAGCAACCCTGCGTCAAACGAAAATGCATGACATCGCATTCAATCGCTTTGACATTGAACTTCAGCATTTCATTTCATTTACGACACAAGCAACATAAGTCATCGTTAGTTTTCAACGCGCAAGCGTTTTTTATTTTGTTTTTAATCAGTTTTGCGTGATTCGATTAATTGATATTTCTATTCAATATAAATCAAAAATTATTTCGGTGAGTTACCATTTGTTTCTTATTTTTCACTTGAATATGAATTGCCGACAAGTGAACCATTTTCTGATTCGGGGTCTGAATATTTACAAAGTACCAGTGGATCCAGCGGATCATCGTTATCATCAAGATCACCTGTACAACCTCCACGTGAAATTCCTGAATTCGAAGAGGAATTTACAATCACAAATGGCTATGTACTCAAAAACATAGCAAAAAAGTCGAGCCATAAAATTTGGGAACATTTCGGTATTTTGCATAAATGTCGCTGTTTGCTTTGTGCTGCGCTCAATAAATACAGTGTATGTGCGTGCGTCTTTCAATGGTCACATGCACCCACGAACATACATAGCGAACAGCGATGGATATGTTGCGTCTGCGTTTATACTTTGTATAATTATACTGCCTGCGTTTTTTATGCTAGTATAAAATTATACGCGACCCGGTCCCTGGCAAGGAACTGTAAAAGTGTTACTAGAGTTTACTAGAAAAATATTAGCATCCCAATATAAATTGCTAGAACTTATTAAGCTTAAGTAAAAACGGTGTCTTCCCCGTTGGATACCAATCCAAATAAATTGTGAATTATTTATTATCAAAAAAATTAATATTGGCTTTATATTTTATTGAATGAAATATTTGAAAAAAAAGGAGACATCATGTTATTTGAACTATCTGCAAGAAGTCTCCGAATTTGTGCTATTTAAAAATTAAAAAAAAAAAAGATATAATTTATTACAGACAAGTACAATAGAGATTCATTGATGTTGTGTATAAAAGTGCATTGACGCTCAGTCAGTTTGATTACATCAAAAGTGAAGTCAAAACAATGAAGTGCTCTTTAATTATTACTATAGTTATAGTTAGCTGTGTGGTGCCAAAAAACACTTTGGCAAGAGGGTCTCAAAGTAGTAATAAATTAACTATTACTAATAGAGCACCTAGTCCGGCAATGGTAACTGCAGCTAGCTGTGTACTAGGAAAAAATTACGGAATCGTCGGAACAATGGTTTTTGTTGAAGCTATAAGAGCGTAATGATACTTTTTAAAAATGAAATTCGAATAAAATTAAGTAATAAATGAATTCATCATTTTCCGTTAGTGCAAACTTTGGCGTGAAAAAGTTTGAAGAAACCAAGGATATAATACTTGCAGCCAAAGTGGCCGGCGAATACGGTATAGCTAGGTTTGTAATCTAACTAAAATTTATTTTTGGGTCCATTCTAATCAGTCAGCAGTGTTTCTACATTTCTAAAATGTGCGGCTGGCGTGGCAGCAAATGGAGGAAATTTAATCCGAAAAGTTGTAATGGATATAAATGATGGTAAGGATGCAAGAGACGCACTTCATCAAAGAACAAAAGAAGTTGTTTCATACTTGAAGGAAGAAGTTGTAAAGAATCCAAATGGGGAGGTGCGAAACAATTGCCGAAAATTGATTATTTACTTACTTGGTCACTATATTTCGCAAATTTCGTTCGTTTTTTTTTTTTGCAGGTGGCGAATGCATTGATTACTAATGGAAACATTGTAGCAACTTGTAGCATGGGACCTTTAGTGGGTTGGTCATCCGCAACACTGGCACTTGCGTAAGTATTTCAATGTCGTTGTTTTAATAAACGTTCCATTCAAGAATTCTTTTTATATATTTGTACTTTCACTAGTGCCTCCGAAGCAGCGGCTAAGTTTAAAGAGACAAATAATCCATTTCAAGCCTCTTTGGTTGCAGCAGAGTCTGGACATAGAAGGTACGTAAATACTTTGTTTTTGTTATCCAATAGATTGAAACCAAGAGAAAAACATGCCAAAAACACTTTCATTGGACTTATATTCTAAGTGAAATTTTTTAATTTTTTCAGTGCCTCCGAACTCATGGATATTATCTGTAGTCTGAATGGTTTGGTAACAAGTGGTGTCGGCTTCGCAATAGACATTTCTTGGGGCAAAGATCCACACAGTTTATTCATGAAACGGTAAAACAATTTTATTATATCAAGTATGATCAATTGTTCAACTCATAGTGAATGTAATATTTTCTTCTTTTTTAAGGGGCAACCAAGCTCTAGAAAGTTTGAAAATTGTGAAAAAACAAGATAAAAAGTAATATTTATCATCTATGATTTTAAAAAACCCTGAAACATTTTCCAAAAATTATGAATTAATTGTTAATTTCATTGTTCAATCAAAATCAAATAAATATCAATCATCAAAAGATTTCTATTCTTTTATTTTCTGATCAAAAAATAGTTTCTTCCGAATAAAATGTCGTGAATTGAAGGACTTTTTCTCTGTACGCGAGTAGAGAAATTGGCGTGATAAGTATTCTTTCGTAGAATGGAATACTTTTTTACATTCACTCTTGTGAATTGTCTTTTGTTTAACTACATTTCATAGATGATCTATTTAACGGTCTGCCTAATTTACGGCTGATTAAAGTTCAAAATAATGATTTGAATAAAGAAACGTTTTCGAGAATTTATTTATTATTATGTCACAATTTAAATTAACAGATCAACGGCATAATATTCGTGGAACATTGCGAATATGATAATTCAATTGCAATATTTGTTACATCGTATGAGTTTTTGCACATACCATATATGTATCTCATAGTTACAATTGTGGCCTAAGCCACTCGTAGATGTCTTGTTGTCAAAATATTCTCATTGTAAATAGTATCACGCCACCGGGTAAAGGAATTTATATTCGAAACCCTTTTCAAAACAATTATAATTTATTTCTGGCAAGAAAAAAAAACAATTTTTTTAAACAAATTATTCATTGAGGAGGAGGATATAAAAATGAGTTGTTATTCGATTTGTTTCAGTTGAACTTTATCATCAAATCATCAGAACAATGGAGTGCTTTCTAATTCTTGCAATAATTTTCGGTATTATGTCCAATACTTGGGCACATGACACAAAACAAGGTGAAGAAAACTTGCCGGATCCCACATTGGTCACTGCAGCTACTTACACATTGAGACAAGTTTGTCCATGGGGTTCAGCTGGCGCACTTGTAGCTGTCGGACTGACTAAAGCGTAATAATAATTTAAATAAAAAATGTATCGAAAAAAGATTAGTTTTCATTATTGCTGGAGCAGGATTCTTTGGATTTATTAATATTCCTTTAACTGCGTGATTTGATCGTTCAATAACACATACATTTATCAGTCTTCAATCTATTATAACTAGAACATGCCAATCAGATCCGAAAACTCTGACTACTCTGAAAGTTAATGATCTCTTCTTTACTTTATTGTCTTTAAACATATTTAGTGGAAATGAAGGAGTGAAAACATACCAAGAGACCCATGATTTGACACAATCACTAACGGTACATCATTCAACATTCCAATAACAAACGTTAATTAAACAATTATTTTATTTGTTTTCCTCAGACGGCAGCAGTATATGGAATCCAATGGTAAGTAGCATACAATCCACCGGTGGCGGTCCGAAAACATACGGCATGCAAAAAATGAACTTTTGAGGTATCAAATGATTTGAAATCGTTAATCTATCTTCAGATAGAGCCAACTTAAAGATAGCAATGGTCATATCTATCTAATAGATCTTATCTACCGTAATCAGCGGACTGCCATCGATCATGTATAGCATTGAGGCCTCTCAATTTGAGAGCAATCAATTTATTAATTAGTACGAATTTGGATAAATTTCAGCACTTCCTCGTTCATAAAATCTACCAAGAGTACAGCTGTTGGTGCGGTTAATGTGATACAAGATATTCAGGATGGAAAAGATGCAAGAGCTGCACTTGAAGATCGGTACTAAAACATTTTTTTACATGTCAAGAGGAATTTTTAATGTAACTTTTTTTAGGACTCGAGAATTAACCACTTATCTGAAAGAAGAACTTACACAGAATCCAAATGGAAAATTGGCTAATGCAATCATTACAGGGACCAATGTTGCGTTATGTCTAACCGTTGGACCAGTAAGTGACAGTTTGAAGGTTTACCTACATGGGTTATTATTAATTGACATCATAATCGATATAGGTTCAAGCTTGGGTGACAGCTTCATTGTTCAAGGCGTCAGTATAATTTTCAAGAATATAATAAAAATTGTATTTTTAACCCATTTTCAATATTATTTAGTATGTCTGACGGCATGGCAAAATACAAAGAAACGAATAATGTAAAAGACGCTGCAAAGTTAGCCGCATTGTCAGGCTATAACAGGTGTGTATCATCATCTTTATTTTAAAAATTGAACGCTATAAAACGATCATATTTAATGTCAATTTTTTTCAACCATTAGTACTTCGGATCTTATGAGAAAGGTTTGCGGTTTGATTTCTAGTACAAGTGGCTTCGCAAAAGGTATGGCTGATTATTCAGATGAGCTGATGTCACATTTGATAGCCAAAAGCGTCACAAAATTGAAATGTATAATTTAGTCAGCTAACGGGATATCAGCTCAGTCAGCTGACTAAGTCAAACAAATATAATAATATATGACTTTTTTTTATCTTTTTGTGACCAATAGATCTTACTGCTGGAAAACATCCAAAAGATGCATTCTTGGAACGGTATATGAATAATAGAAAAATGAATTCAAAAGTCAAGTTTTAAATGTAATTTTTTCTCATACAGAGGAAATCAAGCCATTAAAAGTGTTATGAGGAAGCCGAAAAGTAGCTTAGGACAATGAGTCTGTTAAAAATCGAGCAGAATTTCGTTGACTGTCTTTAAAACTGAAATTCTAATTATTCACTAGTTAAAATGTTTATCAAAATTGAATAAATGATTTTGCTGTTATTCATTAATTTGAAGATATTATTTCTAGGCGATTACGCTTTCGTTGCTGTTTCATTTTGAATTGTTTCCAGCAGCTTTTTTCAAACCCATTTACATAAGCAAGTGTGTGACTTTCAACATCCATTTGACATCCATTTTTAAGTGTGACTTTAAACATTCCATCCTACCGAGTCCATACGTCCTCAGCAGGGGTCCGAGTGGTCCGAGTGGTCCGATTACACTCCCCCCCCCCTCTCCTCCGACGAAGTGTTTCAATTTCCGCCAAAGGACCTTTTTTTTGCTCCTTAGTTTTGTGTTCAATGTAAGAAAAATTCTTTTAATTTGCTAGGGATTTTCGCCAAAAAAGTGAAGAGCAAAAAAAAACGAAAAAAAGTATACTTTTCGCAAAATACACTTCAATTTTTAGCTTACCCCTCTCGATTTTTTTCAATTAAACACCCCCCCCCCCCCTTAAATTTTTCCCTTGAGGACGTATGACCGAGTCAGATAAAAAACAGAATTTCACCTTGTTAATCAAATATTTTGGAAAGGTACTGAGATAGGCAAAACTCTTTGCCTATTTTACGGCTAAAGTCTATGTGAAAATAGAAAATCGTAAAGTTTTCAAAACAATGATCGACTTTCCCCTCAAAGAAGCTCTCTTCATAAAAGTTTGTTGCTTGATAAATTATTTGTTCGCAAAGCTACGTTGTCTTTGATGAGCCCTCCTTGTGAAAAATAGGTTAGTCCTCCACTCCACATCTTTGATTGCGAAAAACGCAATTACTAGCAACTCATTTAAATAACATTCTTCAAATAAACTCTGAATTTGTTATGCCTGTGTTTTCGGTGCACGAGTACCCATTATGAATCGTCTCAGTCTTTTTTTTTTGACTGCTTTTTTTGAAATTAGGATTTATTATAATTCTGAAATTTTTGGTGAATCATCCAAACATTACCAAAATTTAACGAGTAATCGGAAGAAAATTATTGGACATCTTGGTCCGAACTTATCCATGCCAGCCTATGTTTTCGCTTAGAATGTAAAAGCCCTTATTAAATATTAGATAGTTTGCAGGTGGTTTTCGATTTACGGATGGTTTAGTTTGTCAATCCAATTTTCCATAGAGGTCATGTAAATTCAATTCTTTGTTCTCACATTTATTGAGACGTAATTAACTTTATTTTGCGTAATTGGTTGAGAATTTATTTATAAAATTCTAGACTTATAAAGAAAATGGAATTTATTATTGGCATAAAAATTTACTTTCGTCACTATTGGCACACAAATGTAAAAAAAATATCTGTTCGTTTATGATAGATATAAAAGAAAGTCGAAAATTGGTTTGTTTTAGTTGAATTCTATAATCAAAAAATGAAGTACTTTTTAAAATTTGCATTAGTTTGCTGCTTTGTTTCGAATACATGGACAGCACCGACAAACCCGGACGTTGAAGACCCAATAAATCCTTTATTGATAACTAGTGCTGCCGTCGTTGCCGGAAAGTTATGTGGTCCCTCAAATGCATTGATATCGCTTGGAATCGGCAGAGCGTAAGACGAATTTGAATAATATTTTTTGAAACAAATAAGAACAAAGGCAATCGTGTTTCTCCGTCATTTAGTACCGCAGCAGGTGTGAAAAAATATCAAGAGACAAACGATGCATTTATGGCTGCAAATGTGGCTGCTCAACATGGAATAAAAGGGTTTGTGAAAAATTGCATTTTTTTCATTTATTTTACTGATTAATTTTTTTATTCACTTCAAATCAAATAGTGCTGCTGATTTTATAATAGCTTGTGCAAATGTGGCTATAATGGGAACATCAATTGCAAATGATATTCGAGAATCCAAAGATCCAAAAGATGTAATTATTCATCGGTATGAAAATTCATTCGTCATACACTATAAAAAAATCTGATAAACATTATTTTCTCATGTTCAGAACGCAACCCACAATTGATTTCTTGAAAAACGAGATTTTGACAAAACCAAAAGGACAAGTTGCAAATCAACTGCTTACCGGTGCCAATGTCGCAATGGTAATTTGTTTAATTTTGTTATAAATTTTAATATTTATTTATGTTAGTTTTTCTAATATTTTTAATTTAAAGACATGGACAGTTGGACCTATACCGGCATGGATAGCATCAACAATCGCTAGAGCGTGAGTGTTTAAAATGAAATAAAAACTATCGATAATATGAGTACGAATTATCCATGTTAGAAATATAATGCACAAGATATTTTTGGCATAAATATATTCATTCAAACTTATTTACAATCATCCAATAGTGCATTAGAAGGTCAACAAAAATTTGTTGATACTGGTGACTTAGAAGAAAGTTTGAAAACGGCTGCTCGAACTGCATACGACAGGTTTGTAATCATTTATCAGAATTTATTTTTTGGCGAAAGTTAAGCGTATGGCTAATATTTATCAACCAATTGTCAATTTCTTAATCGATTAGTGCCACTGAATTGTTTCAAGCGGTGTGTACGATCGTAGCAAGTTCCGTCGATTTGGCAGAAGATATTTCGTATCAAAGAAAAGATATGAAAACAGCAGTGATAGAGCGGTACACACATTTGTTTTTGAATTTTTAAACATGGTTCTAATTCACCTTTTTAATCTTAGATGCGGTCAAGCTTTCAAGAGTCTTCTTACCAAAAAGAGAAATACAGGTGACGCGAGCAATTTGATTAGTCCGAGCACATCACGTGCGAGTTTAAAACGCATACTGAGTAGGAAGGATGAACCGAGTACGAGTAGACGAAAGACAAAATAAAGTGCTTGGAAATAGCTTTGTGCGAATTTTTGTGTTTAATGCAAAAAATCGATTACAAAATTGTTATTTATTGGTTTGAATGTTTATTAAAGTCAAATTAATACAACAATATGTGCTTTTACTATAAACAATGGTTCCCTATCTCTGGAACATATCTTACTTCTCAATACACGATCAATTATATTTTTTTATCATTTAGTTAGCAACAATTAATTTTTTTCACTCAATCTCTTTTGAAATTAATTGTCGTAACTGGCACTTCTTTATTATTATAATTAAAAAAATTCCGTTGACCGTCTGATCCAAATGTTCAAAATTTAAAATTATTATTTACTATAATATTTATAAATGTACATTATATCAAGTACATGCAAGAATTAGCGAATTAATCGATGTCATAAATAAGCAAAACGAAAATTGAACGAGAGCGTGTTCTGAACATCTGTCTGGGTAAATTTTTTTTGAATACAAATGGCGCAGAAACAATAAATGCCACGAATCCTATCGAGCAAACGTCTACGTCAAACTTGTTTTCATTAATTTTTTTGGTAACTCAAATTTGAAACTGGCTACAGACGATTGAAACCATAGACCCGTTCGACACGAAACGTCTCGGAATTTAAATAAATGCATATTCGTAGTGCAATTTTGAATAATAAGAGTTAATCTATTATTCTCAATATTACAATCTTATTTGAATTTACGCCATAACATAAGAAAGTGTGTTTTCGATAGAGACGAAAACCAAATTTGAATAAATTATAAACAAAGCTTAAAAAAATGGAATTATTCGTTTAAAAATGCATATAAAAAGAAGTCGATAATCAACTTGCTTCAGTTGTATCTTATAATTGAAACAATGAAGTTCATCGCTACTTTCGCTTTAGTGTGCTGTGTCATATCGACCACATTGGCAGAACCGCAAAGGAATGCAGATGAACTGACGGATCCAGCCGTGGTTTCCACGGGAGCGGCACTTTTGAGCCGTTTTTGCCGAATTGGACCACTTGATGCTATTATCGGGGTTGGAGTTGCAAAAGGGTACGCAGCATTTCGATCTTACTTATTTCATAAAATCTAATTGGCATTTCATGATACTATAGAACAGCCGCCGGTTTAAAAAAATATAAAGAAACAAATGATATGGCGCTCGCATCACGAGCAGCAGCGGAGGAAGGTTTTTCTGGGTTTGTTTTCAATAAAAGCATACACGTACACTATGACAACACATTTTCAATCAATTTCATCCATTAGCGCTGCTGGTTTTGTAACTAAAGGAATTGGTGCAATTATAACTGGGGCTGCTATGGTAAAGGACATCAAGGACGGAAAGGACATTAAAGAGACATTCAATCATCGGTATGCAATTTTTGATTTAAATCATGAAAATTTGTTCTAAATATTCAAATTATAATCTACAGAGCCAAAGAAACTATCGATTATATCAAGGCGGAAGTCATTAACAATCCAAAAGGTAAATTATCGAAGAATTTAATAGGATTAGGGGATTAAAATTATTTTCTTAGTTTCATAATATTCAAAGGATGTGCCGAATATTATACAACATTTCATAAACACCATTGTTTTGTTTTGAAAACTGTTTTGTTATCTCTAAATAGCTTGAAATGAATTTTTTTTAGAACAGTTATTTTTGTTCAATTGCAAGAACTCAATTTGACTTTTCATTGTTTTAGGCAAAGTTGCAAATAGCTTGATCACAGGCGCAAACGTAGCCGCGGTAACTTTTTGAGAGCCTTTATTTTCAAATATAAACCTTTTATGTATTAGTTTTGTTATTATTTTTTAATTTAAAGACTTGGACGGTTGGCCCGATTCCAGCATTTATTGCCGCTTCGCTGGCAAAAGCGGCAGCCGATGGTATGCAAAAATACAAAGAAACAAATGATGCAAACGAAGCAGCAAAAGAAGCGTATATGTCGGGATACAACAGGTGTGTGAGAACAATTATTTTACACTTTACATGAAATTCAACCGATAAATGAAGCAAACAGACTACTATAATAAAGTCAATGATTCTCACTCTCGTCAATTAGTGCCGCAAGAGTTATACGTGCGTTGTGTGGTTTGGTCGCAAGTGGTACCGGTATGTGTGTTTTTTTAGATTTATTTAATGATCAAGCCAAGTAATTTTATAATTTTTGTTAAATAAAAAAAAGGTTTGGCTGAAGATTTACATTCCGGAAAGGATACGTCAGTTGCGTTAAAGGAACGGTAGGGAAATGTTCTCTCATAAACTTTACATCATTAGCTTTAAAATATTTTTTTTGTCATCTGCAGTGGTAGTCAAGCTTTAAAAAGTATTCTGGGTCAGAGCAGTAAGGCGGGCACACCAAGCAGTACTAGTACTACAAAGAATGCTTCGACCTCAAAGCCATCTACTTCAAAAAATGTCCCGAATACGAAGAAGGGAGGTAAAAAGTAAAGACCTGTGCCCAATTTATAATAATTTGAAACACACTGATTACAGCGCCACATTAATATGTGACGTTTCCATAAATGCCCAATGCAAATCAAAACATTATAGATTTCATACAAAATTTGACAATGGTCTTTGATTTTGTCTTTAGTTCCAGAAATATATTACGTGATTTGATATGTGTATTTTTTATAAATAAAACTGTTTCGAATGTTAAATAAATGCAAAATAGAATATGGAAACGCTGAGCGGGTAGTGTTTTTTTACCCAGTTTTATACACCACTGAGTGGATCATATTTACCTGCTGAGCGGGTTTTATACAGACAATATATTGAGCGTTTCGTTTAAACGAAACTGCACGCTATATAGAGTTCTAATTTTAAATGTTTTTTTTTTTGAATTCACACGCTGAGGATACAAATTGTTAATTTCACACAATCGAAATGTCCAAAATAGCGTGCTATTTCGATTCATTTCAAATGAATAGTCAGCTCAATATATTGTCTGGTTTTATATATCCTCTGAGCGGGTAGTATACATTAGACAATATATTGAGCTAACTGATCACATAACAGATGACATAAATTAGCCAGCTAAATGGGATATTTCAATTGTGTGACAACAACTATTTGTCGTTTTTAATTTTTAGCGACAAATGTAGAGTTCTATTTCGGTGCTTTAGATGTGATCTCGTGTGACATTCCTCTTGATGATCATTGACGTTTTATAGCTCCTGCTGGTGGTTTTGTGTTGTAGTACGTGGCGTACACTTTTTCTAAACCTAGCGAGAAATATTGTTCATTGAAATATCCAAAATAGCATCACAATCGAAAGAGTACACCAAAATTTTTCGCGAATTGACCCTTCGGAAAAAAATCTGCGAACACTTCGGATCTTTTTTTATGATTGATCATAAAAAACACGAGGTCGCAAAATTTTGAGTATTCTGATATATTAGAATGAACTATACAGAAACAATACTCGACTCATTCGTTATATGAAAATTTGACATCCTTCTTAACATAAATTTTCATAAATCCAACATAATTTCACCTATTTTGAAAGATAATCGTCAAATAATAAGAACATATCATTTTTCATTGCCATACGATCTTGATCGCTCGTTGTTTTTCGGATTATTGATTATATCAAAACTTCACAGTGTCGTCAAATTTCATTGCATCTCTGATCAAATAATAAACAGTACTTTTATTGGAGAATAATTATATTTTCATACCGATTCACATTGAAGCATTTGCTCACACAGGCGGTATGTGTTTTCACGTCATGTTATTGTCTATGATTTTTTCATTCGAAGAAAAAAACACACTTTGAAAATTTATTGAAGGTTCAGTCGCTGAATATTAAGCCATTTGATAAGAATTTGTTGATAAATTTTATTTCTTACTCATCGAAAAAAATACTCGTGTGACATGCATTTGTGTGAAATCGATCAATAACATTCAGTATTATAACCGACGGTAATATATAGTATAATATCCACAAAGTCACAAATATAAATTTTCATAATAGGTCAATGTGGTTTTTGGGAAATACGTTGAAGGAAATACACGAACCAAGCCAAACTAAAGCAGTGATATTCAAGCGATAATCGGTCGATAAATTTCAAGTAACAAACATCGAATATTATGTGTGTGTATGTGTGATCTATTGAAATGACCGCATACCTCCATGCATGGTCATTGCCAATAGAATGGAATTCAATTTAAACCAAAAAAGAAAAAAAAGAAAAAAAATCCACAACAAAAGGAAATGACGAAAAAAGAGTAAGAAGCAGATCAAAACGGTCCAGAATTGACTAAATCTAAAGTAAACAGTATACTGTTTTATTTGTATCGCGATGCCACCCAAAAAGTAAGCTATAAATTTTGAATCGGTTAGTGTCATCTTTATGGCATTAATGTGTTCGCTTCACACGAATAAAACCGATAAAAACGAGACCAAAAAGTTTGACATCATTCGGCTATGTAAAAAAAACCGTCTATGCATGATTAGAAAATAAAAATTCAATGATGCAGTCAATTTTCCCGAAAACATTCAATTCGATTGAATCTTTTTAAACCAATAAATTTGGATTAAGTGCGCTAAAAGTGTGATTTCATAATGCGAATATAAAAATTCCATGACTTTTCGAAAGAAAAAATTGATAATAAATTTATGGTTGCATCAGTAGATAATAAGCGGCATAGTTATACAAAATTGATGGTATTTCAACAATAAAAACAGTTTATTTATATTTGGGTGGTCAAAACGGTGAATGCGTATGTCTTTCATCTGAGCGCAGCCCATTTTCATCGGAATAAAAATCAGCGTAACGACATAAAAGAATATTTCGAATTATAATTGATTTTGCATCGTGCAAGTTTTATATTTGCGAGATATTACGCACAATCGAGAATGCTTTGGGGAAATTTGAGTCAGTGATTAATTACAATGCGCTTGATTTGTTTGTTGCTGCTGTCGACATACAGACCCGATCCAAATTACAGTTGCGATCAACAAGTGTGCATTTTCATAAGATGTTATTAATTTGTCTTTTGTCTGAGCTGAACATTTCAATTTTCAACATTAAAAACCGTGTAATTTGTCAAAATGTGCACAGAAAACCAAAATAAGAAAAAGCAACGCTGAAAATTAAAGAATTATTGCAATCGATTGTGTGCAAAGAGTCAATATATCTAATGTGCATGTTGCCTGCCAAAACAAATATTTAAATATTCAATTTGCCCGGGGGCAAAACGAAAATTTGCCTTTAAATGAGAGTTTAACACATTTCCTTGATTTTATTGGTTGTTATCCTGCAGGCAATACCATGAAGAAGCAATATTCGCATTGCAATTTATCCTAATTCGTGCGCATAATCACGGTCGACCGAAATAGACTTGAATCCGAAACGGCATTGCATTTGCGGTTTGAAATTAAAGAATTGTTAAAATGCATGTTTATGACCACCGTTGGTGGTAAATTGCAGCTAGAGCGAGCGAGCGAGAAAAAGAGAAAGATCGAATTTATTTTTATTATTATTAAAATGTGGTTGGACTGTTTAAATGGTCTTCCGTGTGTCAGCCATTGCTATTTTACATGCATCAAATAAAATAATAGTATCTCGCTGGTGAATATTTTATCGCATCGTTTTTTTTTTGCCAGAGAGAGAGAAAGATACACCAACTTTAAATGATAAATAATGCACATGAATTCGTAATTGACACGAAGGAATAGAAAACAAAAAATAACCGGCGAAATCTTTTACTTTCATCTGCTTTACGGAATGAGGCGTTACAACTGATATTTTCAGGCAAAAGTATATTGCAAAAACAGTGCGCTTCGACTCTCTTTCTCTCTATGGGTTTCTATCTCTTTAAAACGCAGCACAACTTACACACATTCTGCTAGTTGACTAATTGTAAATGTAATTGGTATTTATGTGATTGGCTTGCGGTGATATGAATAGGTAATTCGCACAACGGTTTCTAATCGGTACTTATCCCATGTGTTTACCATTAGTTGAGATTTTTTTTTATCAATTTATTGTTCTTTTAGCGGAAAAAAGGAATGAACATCAGCAATACGAGTTGTAGGTTGGTGCGTTTCGATGTGCGCCCGTAATCATACACATTTAAGTGATGGCTAATGTCGATTTTTATTTAATTTATGATCGCCTCTCATTTTCAAATACCGATGTCTGATACCGATTGTTCTCTACCCATCTAAACTGTTCGGGCTTGATCATTGAGATCGCAATAAATGTAACCTATTTTTTAAATAACTAATGTCTTATAATAAATTTCAATTATATCGCGATTTGCTCAGTTTCTAACTTGCCTAATTGGTAGACCCATTTTCATTTTGCAAAGAGGGTGGAGGCTTCAATTAAATTTAAATATGTTTATGAGAAATTATTGTAAACGAGTCTTTTATGACAAATCAGTTACGGATAATTGCTTTAAATGATTGAAAATAAAGCGATGCATCCAAAAGAGCTATTCAAATTCAGCGGCAAATTTTTTTTTAGAATTACCTTCATACTAAATTTCACACTGCAATCATTACGGGGCAATACATTCAATTGCTTTATTGAATGGAATTGCAATGTGAAACGACTAATTTTATATGCGCTGCTTTTGAACATGAAAATTTTTGCTAATCACCTGAGAATGAACACGATCATAAAAATAACCATCCAAATCGCTTGCGCTTTGTAATGATATGAAAGCAAGTACGGTTGGTCTCTTCAGATTTTTTTTTCTCAATAATTTACACTGTCGTTATTCATCACCTCATTGCGCAGATTTATCAGGCAAAATGCCATACACATCATGTATTTGAACATGCGACTTTTGTTGCCGTTTTTTTCTCTCTTCCTCTCTTTGAAAACAACATTTATCTATGTTACTTCGTTTATTACAATATATATTCGTTTGCATCAAAAGGCCACAATATCATGGAAATGGACGCATGGAAGAAGACATATACACAAAAAAGAACAGCCACAATGATGACGACGACACCATGAAAACATACAACAAGTCGACAGCGCACGAGAGAGAGAGAGAGAGAGAGAGTGAGAGAGAGAGATAAAGAGAGAGAGAGAGAGAGAGGCCCAGAGAAGATCATTATCATTTAAAATGAATTTAGTAAATCTTACATTAACATAACAGTTTGGCGTTGACACATGCATACACCATTGAATCAAAGGTAAACCAAATATAAAATAAAACGAATGAAACCATTAAATGAACTGAAAAGAAACGTAGAAAGAAGAGAAAAAATAGAAACGATACATAGAAGATATGGACAAAAGGCCGGCACTCGGTACAGAGAAACAAATAGGTAAAACATCATTCGCATTGTGTAGTTTATGTTGCGTGCCCAGACACTAAAGATTGAAAGAGTGAATAAAAAAAGGTATCCCATGAGTCAAACCGTCGTTTGTTAAAATCAATGCAAAAGAAATCCTCAATAGATTTTGTTGGACGATGTTGAAGAGAAATCAGATGAACCAAACACTCATTAGCATTTGTGTTTGACTTTGCCTTTGATTTTGGATGGTCGATGGTCTTTCCATACAATTCAATTACATTTTTATTTATTATCCAACAAAATGGTACGTTACACACAATTAACATGGCCTTTAGAGTCGACAACAACCGAAATAAAGAAACAAAATCATAAGCAAATAGACTTGAATATATATTGAAATGAAAGAATTTAACGAAAAAATAAAAGAAAAAAAGCAAAAGTGAGTGAGAGAGAATAAAATACTGAATATGGGTTCGGAGATGGTGATTCAACCGCATCGATTACGATCATAACCAAAAATGGTCACAAAAGATTTAACGTTAGCCAAGAATCGATTCGCAAATAAGTAAATTTGTTTCACGTTACACCGCGTGAGTTAATACTTTTTTTTTGTTATCTCTCTTTCTCTGTCCCTCTCGCTCCTTCAATCAGTCTTGACTTCGTTTGTTTCCATTGTAAATGCTCGTTAAATGAATTTGCAAATTTAGGCACGGCGACAGGTCGCGACAAAAATCGATGGCGCTAAAATTGTAAGCACCGCTAAACAAATTGCGAAATCTAACTTGACTGAAAAGAATATGAAAAACCACAGCAGCCACTTCGAAATTGAATGAAATCGAATGCACCAGAGAGAAGCTACTGCATTCATATTGTCTGTCGATTCTGAAAAAAAAGGCCCAGATGGAAATATATGTAAATTGATCGCTCAGCAGCACACACACACTCACTCACAAAAAAGATCGTGTTGTTAAATTTGGATCATGTTTTTTTATGAATGACATGGCAATTTAGTCATTTTTGAAATCGTGTTTTTCTCAAAGATGTGATGATTCATGGTGAACGTAACACTAACTTAATCATCGTTTAAGTAGGTTTGTTTTTGTATTTTTTTTTGTTCGTTATTTTGATTTTTGTCGTTGGCTGCCGATTTGATTTCTACGAAAAGTCCAAATCATTGATTATTCAATCGATTTCAATAACAATTCCGTTGAATAGGCTTGCCGATTCTATGAATCGATGCATGTAGGACAGAATGTGTATTTTAACACCTTACCGTGGCCCCTGACTTAACAACATGTTATTTATGAGTGTTTAGACTAGAAACTGTTGTCGTTATTCTTGCTAATTCCAGTGAAAGTGATTCATGAACTTGTATTCGCAATGATTACACCGGAAATTAGTGAAACGATTGACGAACCACCCATAAGCACACTACAAGTACATTAGTCAATGCTGTTTTTTCCTCTGCTTTACGCAGAACACATCACTCGAAATGAGAGCTAATCTTTATGCGACGTTGCCTGTAAATGAGCAATGCGCGCAAATAATTTGCATTTAAATGGTTGTTTAAAAATACATTTGCATGAATCAATGACAAATTTAGAATTGGCCTGACCATTTTTGCATGACCAATATGATATTCTGGCACAAAATGAATGGCAAGAGAGTGGGTGCTATTGAGATCTAGAACATTCTCTTTGTGTAATATATTCATTCGTTTCGATTTGATAAATTGTTTGACTGGAAATTGGCTTGTATGGCAATATTGGAGAGAAACGTTAAATTTATTTATGTTAAAGCCACAAAATTGTGATTTCTTAATTTTCGCCAATTTATCAGCTATCACAGCATCGAAACGGATCATTTCTCAATGTCATCCATATGGATTTCATGCATACAAATAAAAAAATAAATTGTATCAATTAATTTATACCTATCATCATTTTATTGCCCTCGTACACACCAAAATATTTACGCATATTTTTATTGGATAGAAATTCAAATAAATCGTTTTTTTATGATGTTTTGCGGCCGAAGAAGAGAAAACTAACGTGGCTATCATTTCAATATTCTACCGAAGTTCATATCTATTTACAATCATATTTACAGTTTTACCACTGTGTCGACAATAAATGTTTTGGTGCATGATGCGAAGAAAAGAGAATGTGTAATACAATCCGTTGGCTGGTATGCACGATCTGATCGTATGGTTACTTTTTTGTATATCTTTATTTTGTTTGTACCGCCTGTTGTGCAAGCAAATGTGATGCACATTTCTCATTTTTTCCAAATGTGTTTGACATCTAAATTACGATTTTCTTTTATATGTGAATTGATCATTTTAGTTTTGCACCTGTGCATATGCACAAACCCAGCACTGGACCGGGCGTCTGCAGACGTTCATTAGGAACCAGAGGCACTAACCGATTGTAATAAACTGCTTACTTTTATGTGTATGCATTTTGAAACTCTCCTTCACAAATGGTGGCAATTTTTCGTGATGAGCGCTTCTCAATTGAAGTAAATCAAATTGTTTATGTGAAAAAGAAATATTGAGTAAAATTGAATGGTCGCATTCGAAAGTCTCGCATTTCATGAAATCTTCATTTCTGCATATTCATAAATGGTTTCCAATAAATTTGTTCCATTTAGTTGCATTGATCGCATCGAACAATGTCCAATGAATGGACATTCATTTGACACACACACATACACAGAATATTTATATAAATCTCGGCTTTTATCAACATTGAATTGCCTGATATACCAACTAATTTATAACATAATTATTTGCTATCGTTGGACTGGAATGAGCCGATTCATTATAACATTATTGTTTATTATAATAAAATGTAACAAAAATGCAATTGAATGCGGCCCATGTGTCGTGCAATGTGGTATTCATTCCATCGCATTCGTCGTTTAATCATGTTGAAAAAAACGAAAAAAACATTTTCTAAAGCAAGTCAACATTGAAGATAGAATGGAAAAAAATAATAATAATACCAACTTGATTATGTATAATTAACTGGCAATAAACATAAAATAAATAATGAAATTACATTCATCGGCTGGTCGATTAACTGGGGGCCAGTGTTGACGCGCATACACAAGTGAATCTCATGTACTTGGAAGTTCCAAGTTGGAACGAAGAGTGAGAGGGAGAGAGGCCGACTTTTAAATATATGTATAACAATGTAACAAGTTGACTGAGGCGATTGAATGCATTTAACTTGTAGCTAAATTGTTTGCAATTAATTAAAACGCCTGAACAAAATATGCAGGAATTTCTAGTTTTCACCGCATAAGAATAAATAACCAAATGACATGAATGAACATCGCCGATTTGAGTGACTTTTTCTATCAAATTATTACCATGTTTAAAGACGGTTATGATGATGATGATGGTGAAACGCACGGAAATCACAGAACCGCATTCACAAAGAACAAAAGAAAACAACCCAATTACAATTTTGGAATTTTATGTCATGTCATTTTATGGGATCACAAATATTTTTATGATCTTCGATCTCGAATGGCATTCGAAGAGTCACGTGTAATGAAGTCTGCGTACGCTCCACATGTGCAACAAAATTCGTCAACGCAAGCACGCATGTGTCTTAATATGTTTTATATATGTGGACTTCTTTTTTCGTCTTTCGAGAGTCAATTTTATTGAAATACTTTTTTTTGTGGCGATGTTTCATATGAAAATGCGATAATTTTATTCAGACAATAAAAGTGGAAACGATTTAAATTGACGCGATGCCATTATTATTTATGGAAGATGTGTTTGTTGTATTCAACCACATTGATGCACGTTGAGTACTGTGTAAATGATGCATTATGAAGTCGTCAACTAACTGAAGACGCGCCCGATTTAAAATTGAACCCCAAACACAAATAGTTCCATCGAAGACTGTAAAAAAGAGGAAGAGCATTTTATTTTGTGTGTGTCGTTGTCGTCGAACACGCACTTTTGCTCTTTTTTTGGTTTCAATGTTCGTAAATTAAGCTGAAAAGTCTTATGTCTTAATCGGCGCCGCAAAATCATAAAATATCCATCGTATTCATCAAAATGGTATAAAAACCAATGAACAATTACAACTGAATCTCTTTCGTTTCGAATAGATTTCAGTGGTCATAAAATGTATATTTCTCTCTTTTCGAAAAGCGGACATAATCTTCCGTTTTCGTTATTGCGACACACACGAGCGCGCACAAGCAAAGATCCAGGCTGATATTTCGTAATCTGCGTTTTATGTCGCGCAATATCAATTTTCTTCAATTTAATCACCATGCAATAAAAGGAGTCTTCTTCAGTTGTAAATTGAAAATAAACAAGAACTACTAAATTTTCATTAAAAAAACGTATCTTTTTTATTTTGAAATTCCGAAACATCAAATAAAAAAAGACTAGATCATAGTTTTGCTATTTCATATAACAGAGAATTGTCGATGCGAGCAAAGAGAAAGAGAAACAGAAAAAATAATTGTTATTAGTGGTCGGCTTCGATGGTTTATTGAATTCCTTATTATTTATAGCCGTGAGCTACCGGGTGTTAAAATGGCTATCATTATAATTTAATGATTTAGTGTGGAACGTGACCGATGACTTGATGCATCGCGGCAAATTGCATAGAAAACCAGCATAGAAGAGCACATACGTTCTAAAAACAAGGCCATTAATTGAATTTGAATTTATGAGCACTCATTACTTGTGTGTTAATCGTCATCATTTCGGGGTAACGAAGTCTTTCTTTGGTTGCTTTTTTTTTTAGCTTCGATTAAGCAGCTAACTGCACATAAAATGTGACTCATTTGAAACATTGCACTTATTAGACGTGGCCCATACGAAAGAGATAAATTATCAAATGGTTAAGCAACGATTAAAGTGAACTCGTTTCGGTTTATGCTTTGTATTGCATCGACATCGGTTAATAAATCAACTTTTGTTCGAATTGATTTGACTAAGAAAGTCTGTTACCTTGACTTGGTAATAGAGAACGAGCATTCACGATGCTACCGGTGTTGATAAGTTCGATTGTTCAAATGCTAATGTTTTCTTTCTATCTGTCTTTTGGTATTTTGATAACACAAAACAAAAATCAATCTTCTTAGAATTGGATAAATCGTCAATTATTCAAGAAAAAGAATGAAATCGTCTTGGTTAAAGAAATGCATTTTCGTTGCTCTGTCTGAATGATAGAGTCTCTTCTCGAAATGAAAAGAGAAATACAGCGAGATGAAAAAAAAAACTTTCTACGCACAAGTAAAAAAAGTGTTTTATCATTTTTTTCACTCGAAATGTGTTAAATGCCATGTTATTCGACGATCCCAATGTTCAACGTTTGCCCAGGCTGCATGGAAACCGTTTTGTTGTCATATCTTACTCTATCTTCCTTTTTGCCTTGTATGTTGTCTTGATAGTTATCGCCGTAAAAATGATTTTGTTCACTCCGTTGTATCTTGAATCAATGATGCATTCTCTGTATAATCATTTATAATATGGTTAAGCATCTCATACATTAATGCGTGTACACTGTGCGCAATGTCTTCGTATGGGGTGTGGTATTTTTATAATGCAGCCACATACACAAGCAAAGACAAAAAAACAGCATCGCACAATACGAAAAAAAATGTCTTAAACGATGCAACGATGTTGACGTCAGGCGAGGAGAAAATGTCGACGAAAAAATAAAAATTAATATCATAATCTTGACATCGTCATGTTTTTACCGCGCGTTGTCCACGTTCCATATGGGCTGATAGTGTTCATTTAAATGCTTTACTGTGCTTCACATTCCTCACTCGATCTTTCATGCAGTCACCATTTTTTCTCTCTGTCCACGTTCATGCAAACAAGAAAATTCTAATAAATTAATGTTGCATTGTGCAGTTCGTGTTTTATGACAATTTTTGAAGTGAATTTACTTATCGTTCTTTTTTTTTATCACGCATTCGGTCGATCTTCTTCGACGCGACCGTAGGTTGTTGCCATACAACACACAATCTTTATCCGAAAAAAAAAGATAATTGATGGAGCACTCAGATTTGTATTTATATCGCCATTATGTCACTGCTTAATCTTCTGATATGGTATACACAACATATCATTTTTATTTTCGTTTGCCTTGGGCCGTAGTAAGAATTATGCTCTCGAACAATAACATATCGATTTTTGGACACTTTCCAAGTGTGAATTTTTAAACATAAAAATGGAATACAGTGTTATAAATGCGATCGCTTATGAAGATGATGTGAATCGCGTGCCTCGACATATTCCATTTTTTTTGCGTGAAACAGAGCAAAGGTAAATGACAACATCACGTAATTCTAATTCATTCATAATTTTATGCCCATTACATCATATGACATTGGTATTCAAAAAGGATCTCGATAAATTATTACATTTTTGATTTTTTTTTCATTTATCTTTGGAAAACACTTTCACCTTATTCAAACAATCAGTTTTTCGAAATGGAAATAAAAGAAGAAGAAGAAGACTAAAATCCAAATTGCTCCAAATATGTTGACGCTCCCATTTGGATAGTATCCAAAAAGTGAAGAAAGTTGCTGATATTTCCAAGAGACTCCGTCGCATCGCATTATTCAGTTGAAAAGCAAAAAACAACGAACAGAGAAACACACAAAAGACTGAAATTTATGGATGAAAAGAGAAAGAGATTATCGTACAACACGAAAGTAAAGTGAATATAAACAAAAGATTAGACACATTAAATTGTAGATAAAGAGCAAAAGATGGAGATACTTTATGAGACCTGATGCAATTATGCCATGGACCACCGCCGTGATCAATGCGTATATATATGTTGTTCTCTTTGGATATGTTCGTTTGACTCTGGCCACAATTTTGTTTCTTTTATTTTCAATAGAAAAGGCGACAGTGCGAGCGAAATGGGTTGAGTCGAGTACTTGAATCATCAACTTTTATGCTAATTGTAATGTAAAAACCATTGGATTTTGTTGTTGATATTTAAATTAGTCTGATCATTATCTGAATCTAACGAATGAGCGTCCATTTCCTATCTTTTGTACCATGTTCGTTCCTAGTTTATTGAACTAGTCGCGATTGGACGATATAAAATATATGTAGATTGCTTGCAATTATCGCAATGTAAAGAGTCTCCGGCCCAAATGGAATAACAATGTTAAACAACAAGACATTAAAACAAACCAAAAAAAGGCGATCAGGAACAGATTGCCGCATCTTTGCATCTAAATAAATTGCAATCGTAATGAAAATGGCAATATAAAATGGGTGCGCTCATCAAATTTGGTTATGGAATTTAATAAAATAATTTTGATTGCTTTTCTCACAGAGATTATTATTTGCGAATTTAAATGGCTTTATTTCAGTTCTTTAATGGCAATGGGTGCATTAATACCATATTGGAAAGGTTGAATTTCAGATTTTTCGATCGGTTTGTGTCCGTTTTCGTTTTTTATTTCTGAATTGATAAAATGTCATATGATTTTTAGCATGTATCGCGGTTTCCAAATTGAATCATTCCAAACAAATGAAACGTTTCATATCGTGATCGGCAATATTGCAATGGACAGAAAAGACTGCAAACCAAAAAATTAGTATTCATGTCGCTTCGTTTGCACTCGAAAATAAGTTATAGTGAAATTTACTGCTGATTGTTGTGATCAAACTCAGCTGAGAGTGGTGGTGAATTGTGCAAACAAAAAGCAAATTGCCGAACGAATCGAACAAAAACGTTATATATAACGAGACGATTGAATGCGGCCCGAACGAAATGTGCGACGCAATTTACTTTCAACTCGCGACTGTTAGTTCCTGTCAACACTGATTGGCTGATTGGTTGGTTGGAAAGTATCTGCCGAATGAGAAGGGACAAAAAAACTTTCCGCGGGCACACTTATTTGTGGCAATACGCAATGGCATTACACACCGCTATTTTGGGTGATTCTTTTCACTTGATCTCGATCAAATCAGCATTTGCTTGCAATTGCAATACATGTTGCCAAACAGAAGAAGAAACATAAAAAAAATAAAGCAATATATCTCATTGTCAAGTGTGCACGTGTAAAGATTAATGTATTCAACGAATTTCATAATCACGGCCATAAATCTCCAATCGTAAACAAAGTGTACCACCATTGCGACAATAACTGCAGAGAGAGAGAGAAACCTTCAATAAACGTGAATGTAAAATAAAAGCGAAGCCTTTCTTCAGCCAAAAAAATAAAATAAAATATGGAATAAGTGCACATATATATCGAGCCGATATAAACAAGAAAGTTCTCAACACCATTTGTACGCAATGCCATTGAAATGTGCGCACGCGAAACAACGCGCGACACAACAAAAGAAATGGACAATAAAACATTGTTAGCCACAAAACCAAAGCAAAAATTGCAAGAATTTTCCGTATGTTAGTCTTTTTATTCTTTCTTCATCTCATTCACGCCGTCTCTTTCTTTCTCAAAACAGTCGAACAATTCAAAGCACGATCACTAAGACTTTTATCTATTCGATATACGCTTTTAATAAAAATGAAATCAGAGAATGCCGAGAGAGAGAGAGAGAAAGATGTCGAAAAAAATTATAGGCATTCAGCTCGCTTTTTTCATTGAAATTTCCTCGAGCTACGGATTGTTTTTGTCTTCTGTAGCGTACGCCATACCAAATAACATAAATTCCATTGAAAAGTATCTGAAGATGCATTCGAGGATGGTGTGTTTTATGTGTTTCAAATGTTCTTATCGCGCTTTCAATGAAGTTTCCAACATATTTAGCCGCGATAACTTCTGACCACAGAATACCCGATGAAATTCAATGCATTCATGCTAAATAATAAAAAATCTTACGAACGCAACAAATATTTTAAAAATATGCAAAATCGCAAAAAACATGAATTATTTGAATCACGTCCACTGAATTGGATCATTTTCTCTAATAGCCGTGTGCCGTAACGAAATCAATGGAACTCTTTCTTTCAATGAAATGTTAAAGTGAACAGCATAACCAAACGGTAACCAGTTATATAAATTGAAAACAAACCAGAATCGTTTCTTAATTAACTTTAATGAAAGCCTACTTTTAATGTGATGCAAAAATTGAATTTTTAATTTCATTTAATTGCATATGTTTATTTGTGTTCTCTGTATGAATTATTGATTTTCAGTTTTGTTCATCATTTTGGTTTGAGACAAAATCAGAGACAATGTTTACATTAAAACAGACACACACGTTACCGTGTCATTCAGACAGAATATGCACAGAATTGACCGTCAATTCGAAACTCTCCCGTGAATTTGACTGGGTCTGTGAGTGCGTTTTTTTCGATTTCATTTAACAGTTTTACGTGTTGATTTCGATATTATTTTAAGAGCACGCCATTTAATTGGACACGTCAAAAATGCAATTGCAATTCAACGATTGCCATTTAAAACGGCAATTTTATCAGTACTTGATGTCTTGGGCTGGATTTGTTTTGGTCGCTGTGCCGATGATTTTGGCACGTAAAACAAATATTCGATACGAATGAACTTCGTTCACAATTCACGAAAACAAACAATCCCAAAATAATGAGACAAGAAGATTGATTATAAGTTTGCTGTGATTTAATTGGCCGTTTTATGCGTACAAACGTACACATTTTTTACGTTGGCGCCACACACGAATCCAATCTCTTACCAACAACAAAAATTGCTCGCAATGAGATTTCGCACTGATTTTTTGCTGAAGAAAAAAGCCCGTATCCAAAAGAGAAGAAAAAAAATGAGGGAGAAAAGTCCGTTTAAAGGCAAACCTTTCTTGATTTTCGACCGAAAAGTCAACAAAGATTGACTGCCTTGTAATCAAGACGAGCAGCAAATAAAATGTTTCGTCGTAATAAAGCTGTAAAAAAAATTAAAAGCAGTACACTGAATTAACCATTGTCCAAACTGTTATTATGATTGGTTTTGATAAATTGTAATTATCATAGCCTGGACCAGAATATGCACAAACTGTTTATTAAAGATGCATTTTTTTTGTTGCTCGAAAATACTTTGTGCGGTGTCTATGTGCACGGTTTGAAAATAACTCTGGTTCGTAAAACAAACAATCGAAATGTCATTTTCACATTTTGCTCAACGGCATTACATTAAATTACATATGATTACCGTATTTACTTGTGAACATTTTTTTCTAAACTAGCTGTTTAAATACTGAAACGAGAGAAAAAAAAAACGATTTCGCCATCTTTGCGAAAATGTGCCAAACGTGGCATCTTCTTGATTATAATGTGTGCAGGTGAAGGAGCAAAAAAACCTCAAAAAATTTCGTCTTCTTACAGGCATGCGAACAAAAAACCCATGGCTAAAAAAACCAAACGAAAGTTTCCTGTGTAACATAATTATTACAAAAGGTGAACTATAGAGTCAGAAAATGGCATGTGATCTTATGCAAACAGCTAATTAACTGGTGGTGAAAGAAAAGACGCCGCATTTTTTTGGCTTCCGAACAATTCAAGCGACAGTGTGAATAAAAATGAAGACGTAAACGCTGATTTAAACGCAGAAAAAAAAGTCACATTAACACCATGCGCTGCTGTTACGGGGAATTTGCTTGACATATCCAATATATTTAACTCCATATATATACAATTGGTCGAGCACACCATTCAATTGGAAGACAGTCCTTTTTCGTTCTGTAAAACGTTTCTTTCTTTCGCCACTATTTTATCTTCGGAAAATATCTATGACGGAACGAACAAGACGAAACGAACGTGCGAGTGACTGTCTCATAGCTAAATGTTGTAATTAAAATAGTTGTTATATGCGCAAAATTGTCGAGAACATTATGCACATGTTGGCAAACGATTATGCGATGAAAACAAAGCGAAACCACTCGAGAACACAGATAACAAGAGAAACACTGAAATTGAAGAAAGATGGCTTGTTTTTGTCCTATTCATGCGCACAGTGAATTATGATGTAATGATCAAATGGTTGTGTTTGCAACAATAGATACAACCATAGAACGAACTGAACGCCGTAACTTGTTATCTGATTATTATTATTTTGCACTTCTGTGTTGTATGCCACTGGTATTATACCATTTTCATTGAAGTCGTATATGGAAATGTAATAAAAAAATCACACGAGAGAAGTTTGCCGGTCACTAACTATTTAACAACGTCATTTGTTCATGTTTGGCCTGAGAAAAGTGTTTTGGAACTGTGCTGCGTTGTGCAGCCTGCGCACAAGGAACAAACACGTCCACAGTTCAGAGTGTATTGATTGCAATGAAAGTCAAAGAACTTGAGAGACGGTGAGACACGCATAGAGTTTTTCATTCGTGCAAAATAATTGTAGTAGATCGTTGTAATTATCGGCTATTTTCGCTTAATGTTCACCGCACACTGATGCTGATAAGCAGCTAACGAAGCGGTGTGACAACCGATAATTGTATGAGTTCGCTCACATCGCAAACCATTGTCCAGCACATAATTCTCCTGTTTACAGCATAGGCTCCATTGCGTGTGCCAATTTGCGTTTAAATGATAGATTACGCTTGAAAATGTTTACCGTAGTCGCAGCGGTATTAAATTATAAGGACAAATGGCTATCAGTATTTTAATTACAAAGGCGCCAATGATAATATCCCAAGCTTATAAAGAATGACAAATGATTTTTTATTGGAATAATTTGAAGAAGAAAAAGATGCCGTTTTTGGTCATGACAAAATTCACATTTTTTGGTTTAAAAACTTTTGTACGGGCAAAATGACAATTTCGAGTTCTAAAACTTTCTCCGCCGATTTTGTATTTCACCGAAAAAACTTTTTGTTGAATTACCATTTTGGGTAAGCATTTTCGACCGGTTATATTCTTTAATCACGTATATTTTGTAGGCAATAAACATATTCACATTAATTTTGCTAAACGACAGTTTAATTATATTGTTTTCGGTTTGAGTTCGAAGGCCTGACAACAACAATTTAACAACACACAACCAAACCGAAAACAATAAAATGAATTCAGATGCACGCAATGGCAATCAAATGGTTAGTAATTTTGTGGTGCGGTTTTATTTTTTCGTGCAAATCAGTTTTTATTTTGTTCTGCCCTTGGCCAATTTCGAATCGCCGACAATCGTTTGCAAACCATATAATTTTCCGTTGAAAATAAAAATTTCGGCTGCTGATTTGCATCCAATTCACACCAATATAAGGTGTAACATCCTTCATTATAACGGATGCATAATGCGTCAACCACGAACGTTTTCGATCGAGTGCCAACATGCCGTATTTTGTTTTCGATAAAATAATCACATGAAGTGCGTTTTTCGCATCTTTTTCCCATTTAATAAATTGATTATGATCATTAATATTTAATTTCGTGCAGATTATATGTATTTCATGTGATTTTATGTTTCGCCTTGTTGTTCCGATGAAAGTATCTTCTGAAGTGAGCGTAAAAATCACTTTCGGTACAATTACAAAAAAGAACAAGAAAATCATCTTTTTCTTCGCTCAATTTGTGAATATAGTTTTTTTTCGTACGGAAGGTCCTAACATAGCCTATGTGTACGAGATATGCACTTGCCCAGTGAATTATTCATTACCAGTCACATTCCGTTCGAAACAACAACAACATCAAAATCGTTTAATTATATTCTTAATGAATGCTGTTTGCGGTAATTTCACTGATTTCTCTTGTATTTGATGAATTCATCTGATAAAAAGGAATGCACCGTAAAGCGACCGCACCAGCCGATCCAATTTGGAAATGCACCAAATTCAAATTGTAATAAACAACAAATGAGCATTCAGACGATAATTAACAAAAATCACATCAAATAAATGAATATTATTCCGCAAGAGTGGAACACTGTACGGCTACCGGCCACTGATATCTTATCAAATCGACTAACTTCAATGCCATGTATGCTGTCGCTGTTTTTTTACTTCTCTTACTTTCAAATAAATGATTACACGAAAAAACGATAAGCGAACATTGCGTTCGAAAACGACAAACCTGCCCCGGTTTCTCAAATTTTTTATCCGATTCAGGTGCATTACGTTCACAGTGTGTGGATAATTTTTTGTTGTTGTAAATTTCACTTATGTGCGTTGGTTGATTTTCTTGCTTCTTTCAATTTCATTACACCTTTTGTGTGGAAATGCACATTACACCATTGGAATAAATGATAAGTGCCACTGTAAGATAGGATGCGAGAGAGAAAAAAAAATCGCACAACGATCAGACGGCGAGATTCAAAGTAAGATAACGCCAAAAAGAATCCAACACAGGCGACATATCTCTGACCGTCGCTTGCCACCGAATTTACCGCAAATGCACAACCAAAAATGGCCCATTGAAAATAAATGTCTCTTTCACTCTTTTCGAAAACTCAATGTGCACATGCATTGAACACAGTCAAGTTTTTTCTGTTCGCGCCAGTGAAGTGTTGATCTGCCAAGTAGGTGGCAAACACTGCATTCTTTTTTTTGTGATTAAAAAAAACCGACAAGAACATATTTTGCCGAATTTATGCAAGACTAAGACATGATTTTAAAGGTGATGTGCGATATGGCACAAAATTAACTTTTATTGTATTGAATCACAAAATTGTGACAATTTTGAATTCAATCGGTTGTCTTTGAATGGTGAAAGACTATATCTTCAGTATTGAAAATTAAAAAAAAATCGAAAAAAGTTTTTTTTTTCGAATAGGTTTGGAACGATTTCACTCGATCCAATGGACACTTGCGAGTGACAAATAATCGATCAGTGTGTGAAATGAAGAAAAATGATGAAATAATGTGGTGAAAATATTACATATTAATCGATTTCATCCGTGATATGCCAGCTAAATCGGCCATATGGAGGCCCATCAAAAGGCTACCGAGCGAAACGAAAAATATTAAATTGAAGAATTTAAAGCTCAAAACAAATTGTCGTCTTAAAAGTGCCGGCAATAAATAAACTTGGCTGTCAATAATTTATATGAATAAAATTTGATGATGCACAATGTTGAATATTTTTATGGAGATGCAAACCGAATTCAATGTGACTTTGGAATATTGATTCGATTCGACGAATAAAAAAAAACCGTAGGTGAAATTTAATGACGTCATAAATTTTGCATCCTCCGGTTTATCGAAACCAGCACTGTTCCAACAAAGGTGACAATTTTCGAGTTACATCAAATATCACCGCTGGCCAAAAATTGAAAGTTGCATCGAAAACAAATATGAGCCTCTGAAAATTTCTTTGTTTTAACCGTAAATGCTCTTCGAAAAATGAGAATTCACCAATGAATAAAGACGAAATGATGCGTTCTGCAAGTGAATGATGTCAAAAAGGAAATACAAAATGATAAGAAATAAATTTGAAAACCTGTCCGGAGAAAAAAATCTGATTTATGGCATGAACATAATATTTTTTTGTTGGCGTCAACACTTAAAAAAGACTGATGATTTTGGGCTCCAGCACACTATCTTCACCGATATTACATTAAAACAAGTACAATTGGGTCAATCAAACAGGTTTACAGCAACGATTCAAAATAATAGCTTCCCCTTGGCCTATCCGCACACAATTTTCGCATTATCAAGCTTACCTTTTTGCAGAGCTGCACATTCGAGTTTATGATGACCTGTTCAAATTCTCTATACATTGTACAATATTTACAATGGTCAACTTGTGATCACTTAAGCGAAATTGACTTGAAATCAATCAAAAGGAATACGTCCATTAATTCCTAATCGACATGATTTGATTTCAATGGTTTTATATGATAGATTTCATTTCGCATGACTAGAACGGTTTCTACTTTACTCAGAATTACATGGGCAATGCAGTAGGTACCAATCAATCAATCATATGACAGCCAACAATCGATTAAATCATAGATAACGTCTTATCGTCGATTAATTCTCAGATTGTTCGTAGCTCGCAACATTCTTGATAAAATCTGTGATTGTTGTCCCTTCTTTATGCACTCTTTTCAAACAAGACACGTTTTCACATTTCGCTATTATGCACAGAAGCTGCAGAAACTATAAACGCATTATTAATGCCATGGAAACACTGGCCGTAGTTTTTTTCTACTTCAAATCAATCAAAGTGATTTTTGTTTCATGACTTGAACGTCACAGAAAACTTTGATGAACAACAAGAGACATATATCTAGCAAAAAATACAATTCTAAAAGTCATCCGATCAAGACAGATCCGATTTCGCATTCAAAAATAAAACTTGAAATATTAATAACATAATTAAAACTTTATTGGTGCCAAGATAACAATATTTTGTTTTTTGTTTGCATGAAATTCGATGCCAAAATGCGATTTGATAAGGATCAGATTGATAATAATAATCAGCATGCGTATGTCAGTTTTGTGGATTATCACCGATTTAATAAGTGATTAAAATGATGGCATTTAATAATAAAAGCGTAGTAATAAAGCTTAATTTTATCGGTGATGCAACGAATTTGATAAGATAAACGATGACATGATAAAAATCTGCATAGTTTTGCAATTTGGTGTGTTTTGGTGTATAAATGTTTATGACATGGCTTCAATGCAATCGAACCACCGTCGGAGACAAAATACACGGCCGCCACAAACTAATTTATGTAAAAAAAAAGTTTCACTTTGACAACCTCTCTTTCTCTTTTTCTCTTCACAATTCCGTGTCTCCGTTTGAAATTTATGTTCTCAATGCTCACAATTATGCGCACTTTTATTGCATGTGGTACTCAAAACGTTCGATTCGCCGCATAAGCACACACAACGGATACGGTAGAAAAGAGCACGAATGTCAAACATTTTGCATTAGTTATTGCCACACATGTGTGTAATTTGTATGCGTGCTCAATCACAACGAGTTTTATATGTGAATGTGTGTGCTTATGTATACAACGATTGAAAAATTAGTGGAGCTGCTGAGAACAACTGAGAACGAACAAACATCAAACACACAAAAACGAAATCAACAGCAAACAGTTGATAAAGCAAAAGTAGAGAAAAAAGCCATCAAATAATGAACTTTTTACTTGCACACACAGCTTGAAAGTGTTGCTGCGGCTTCATATTTATTCAATTTATGCATTGGGTTTCTTTGGCACTATATGTGCAGCTCAGGCTTAGCACCAGGAAGGTGCATTGAAACGATAAAAAGAGCTGATGTTGAAAATATAGCGAAATGCACAAACATTTCAGTTTATGAAACGAAATTGTCATAAAAATTATGGTGATGATGATTATTATTGCGCTCATGTTCAACGTCGCCAATATATTCGCTTTGGAATCATAAGCAGTTCTCTTAATCGATAAGTCTATGATTTGTTTTGCCAATCATATATAGATTCAATTGACTGTCAATATTTATTGGGCATGAGATCGACAATCTTATGTGAAAAAATCGGATTTCATCTTTAATGCTTTCCATGTTTGTTTTTTCTTCTTCTTCTCATGTCATTGTACAAATGCTTTCATGCATCGACATTTATTGCACAAAAACTTCGCCAGAGCGATACAGAGAAAAACGTCACATAGGAAATTGATTGAAGAGGGAAAAAACAAAGTTCGCCAACGACTTTTAGATTTATTTGAATTTCAAAATAATGCAAAATAGTTGTTTGTCGAGCAAATAATATAAAAATTACGCCATTTCTTTGCTAGTACCTTTTAGCTATATTTTCATTTGTTCGCTTGTTGTTATTCTTGTTTTTTTTATTGTATTTTCAAACGATAAATAAATGTCTTAATTTAAGATTTACTCAAACACACACATACACTGTGCAAATCATTCGCAAAGTGGATGTCGAGCAATTTAGTCATCAATCAAAGTAAACGAGTGTGACTGTGAAAAAGAAGCGGGAGAGAGCAAGCGAGATAGAGCGAGAAACCGACACGGCTATAATTAAATCAGACAGTTATAAAGAAGCACAACCATGCAGTAGCTGCACCATCTGCAAATGATAATAATAAAATTGAAAATGTTCTTCCTCTTGAGCACTACATCCTAATGGACATTTGATCGATTTATTTTACGAGCTCGTCAAATACAATGCAACCGGTGGGGCCATTAATTCAGTTTCGGTCTCCATCAATTATAGGCGTTTATTCAACATCTAATTCATACATTTTCAACTATTTTCTGCAAAAAACAAAAATGTCGATGGAGAAATAAATCATGCAGAAAAGATGTATGTGTCTTTAAATTATTGAAGTACACTCATCTACTTTGCCATTTAATTTGTGCAGTATTTGATGCATTTTCGGATGTTTATTTATGTCGAAGAATACCTTTCATCCGAAGCGTAATTTAGTTGGCAAATCGATAACTTCTATAATAATACTTGTTTAAAATCGAACTGTAGGATTTTACATAAGACATGGTTAATTATTAATTCTACCGAAGAAGCAGCTTACATGTCCTTAAATTTATAATTATGGTGGCAATTAACTTAATTATAGTGAGATGTGTGACTTTCGCACATAATTTTAACCGCCTGGAAAATGATGTTTATATATAAGAATTACACAAATATGATAGTTACATATAAATAATTCAAAAATTTGTTGAGATTTGCCGTTAAATGCATTCGAAACCCGTGTGGAAAAAAATGACAATACTTGGACAAATTCATTAAAATTGAATTTATGTGACTTTTTCGCTTAGTATCTTGTCGACTATTTTGGTACAGTTAACTTTAGCTAATGGAATGAAATAAACTAAAGTTGTCTATTTTTCCAGTCAATAGTAAGTCAGATTTTTGCACGCGGGAATATACCAAGCATATTTTTTTAAATGAACCATTCCCCAGTAATTTTTTTAATGATTCGATCGATAAATGGATGTCCTACAAAGAAAGTAGTTTAGTGTGAATAATTAAATGCTGGAAATGTTTGTATGCATTGATAATGGATAATAGACATTAATGAAGCCTATCTTAAAATTTTGTGACAAGCTAACGTAATATATTTTAAGTGTCTATATATTTTGGGCCAGCAGAATCCGAATCTGTTAACAAATTCGGGATTTATATAAAAATCAAATTTAATCCATCAACATTTCGAGTTTTTCTTTTCTTTTCAAATGTGTCATTAAAAATGAAATATCAGGAATCGGATGATTTTTAGCGAAAAAATGTTAGAGTGTAGTCAACGATCTGACGGATTCAGGTTCAGCGGCCAAAATTTATATGAATAATTTTTGGACGGTTTAAAGTACTTGAATATAAGAAATGTGTTTACCATCGACCAGTGTAATTAAAATTGTCCTTGTTGACGTTTGAGTGGGGAATAAGCACACAATTTTATGTATGCAAATTGATTTATAAAGTCTTTCGCACCTCGTACTGTGTTAGTTGGCCGCAATAGACAATATAAAAAAGATATAGATTATATTTGTTATCAAGCTCCAAAATTGAGATTCTGAAAACTTTAGTGTTCTTCAGTACATTTCGGACAACGCAGGCTTGAAAACCCATAAATAAAAAAATGGCCAAATTCAAAGTGCTGGATTTAATTCGAAAAGTGTTAACGTGGCTTGGGATGTATCCGCAAATATTAAGCGGACCAAATATTTCAATAATAAAAACATTGGCCGCATATCACATTACATTTATCATATGCGCTCTATTCATTACATCGAGCTCATTGTTTGTCTATCAAAACTATAAACAGTTTGAATTGGCTTTAGAAACATCGCTAATCGTTATCGCTGGATTTCAGATCTTTGGAATGTTCATGAGCATCCGGCTCAAAATGAAGTCGATCGAAAATTTGCATCGCACTTTACAAGATGTAGTCGATAAATGTAATAATTTCGATGCCGCATTTTCACACACAATAATGTTGATTTTTTGTTAGGTGAAGAGGATGAGGTGTCGGAAACCTACTGGAAATGTGAACAAAAAGCACAAAAAATTCAAAAATGGATTTATTTCTATCTATGCAGCGAGTTAACAGTATATTCGACATGTCTCATAAGTTCATTTTATTGTATTTATACTGGAAATTACGACACATCAACATGGACAACAACGTATAACCTCGTTATTCCCTTTGACACCGATAATTTTTGGCGATGGTATGTTATGTGGTTCACTCGATTCAATATGGGCATGACGTATACGGCGGTCACAACCTCAGCAACGGCGTATTTTGTTGGATGTTGCCTTTATATTAGTGCGATGGTAAAAAAATGTGTACACAATTTGAATCACTTTCAATGAAAACCGCTGTGTTCGCTTTTATATTAGTGTGATCATTTTGGATTTATTATGCGATCAACCGAAGAAGATGTTAAGCAACTTAAACGGATTGAGAAATCAGCGAAATGCGAGAAACTGAGTCGGATTCTTAAGCAGAAACTTTCTCAAGCAATCGAAATTCACGTCAAAATTTTTGAGTAAGAAAAATACTTCTGGAATTTGAAGTCCCATGCAAAATAAATGTGATAACTTTTTTAAAGGATCTTCAATGTGGTCTCCGATATAAACGGCGGAGTAATACTCTCCCTTTTGCCATTGAACGGTGTTTTCTTTGCAATGTCGCTATATAACATGGAACATGTTTGTATTAAAATTACATTCCTTATCATGCGAAATTGAATCGGTTTTTTTCGTTTCAGTCACCATTTGATCCGGTCTCCTTTGGTTTTCGATGGTTGTGCATTCTTTGTTCTTTAATATGGCCATCATTATATTGCTTCTTTGCGAGTAATATTAGTGATCAACTTGGTTGTATTGGCAATATTATCTATGATTTGAATTGGTACGATTACCCCAACAATCTGCGAAATTTTATGATTTTGATTATTGTACGCTCACAAAGACCAATGTATTTCAATGGATATCATTTGATTGGCTGCTCATTGGAAATATTCGGGAAAATTACAAAAAGTGCATGCTCATATTATATTGTCTTTCGGAATATTGTAGAAAGCCAAAACTAAATCTGAATATATTTAAGTAATTCAGCATTAATTTCGGTTGGGGAAATAAAATGGATCAAGTGTAACTGATAGTAATACAATGCATGGAAAATTATTTGACCTTGACATTTTCACATATTTTTATTGCAAATATTAAAAAGAAAATATTGTTATGATAACTAACTTAATAAATATTTTAATCAGAACATTAAGTAATGCACGCTCTAGTTGAAAAAATAGATCGCAGATAATATATCCACTTGAAAAAAAAGATAATTACCAAAATATAATCCATCGTCAAGAAGATTTGGTGTGCAACCATTTATATCTATGTTCTATTTGAAATTTTATTCTAAATGAAACATGTTAATTATGTAACCAATGTCTGGATAGTCCGGAGAGCTATATGCTTGTAATGTTATTTTTTCATCTAATACGAATAAAAGAAGGAATATAATGTTGAATATATTATCTGTATAGAATTACTGAAATATATGACGGCCTAAGAAGAAAACAATAACATACAGAATATTCTGCAAAAAGACGAATACAAATTTATGTGATCAAAAACCAAATATACAAACAGACAGCGCAAA
>NW_022197885.1:4248678-4400941 GCF_009176525.2 Contarinia nasturtii | reverse complement strand
TTTGCGCTGTCTGTTTGTATATTTGGTTTTTGATCACATAAATTTGTATTCGTCTTTTTGCAGAATATTCTGTATGTTATTGTTTTCTTCTTAGGCCGTCATATGAAAAAGGACTTAAGATCTATTTGTATGCTTTGATTTAATAAAATTTCACTTCAAACACATTTGATTTTTTTTGTTTTTGTTTCCATTGGCATCTCAACTCACATCCATGCCATACATTTTTCCAGATGATGATTTGCATTATGTTTTATTAGCATTCGCCTTTGTGTACTAACAGCAATGGTACTTTCTTGGCTGCTTCGCATAGATATAAACACAGGTTGCCATAGGTCTTACCATCGGATCCACACCACGGATCGTATTGCATTGTGCAAACGCACTCACGAGGTTTTATAATCGGTGGTACTATGATTGGAGGCACAAAAATGGGCCATTTTGGATTTATTTCTAAATGCGGTGGCATTGTATCTGGTGGTTTTTCTATCGACACTTGTCCAATTGGTGGTATAGGTGGAACTGGATTTTCAGTTAAAAGCATCGGTAGAAAAAGCAATGCACAAATTTTTACTACAGTATCTTTTAAACTCATTGCAGATTCACATTGACAATGTTATAGAATTAAAACTGTGCACTTCACTTGCAAGTGTTTTGCATGAACTGAAATTAACGTTTTCATTTGGCGACTTAATTTAAAGCTGAAAACAATAAACAATAAAATAATAAAAATGTCTTTTTTGTTCGGCAATATAAATACGTAGCTCTGGATATTATTGACTGAATTTTAAAATAGGTTGGAACAAATATTTACAATATATTAAAACTTTTACGCAGTTGAAAACAACTCACAATACAGTAAAACCACACAATACGAGCCAAGTAAAGAATCTTTTGTTTGTGAATAGCACATATTATTGAGAGGTTTTATCTATAACTGGTCGTTGCACCATTTCTGCAGCTGGGTCATTTTTAAATTTACCATACATTCGGTCATATTATGACAAAACCATATTTCGAAATAAATGATTTTTAAATAGCTTTTTATAATCTACACAAAGATCAATTTAAATCTTTTGAAGCTACTAAAAATCTATATCAAATATGTTCTGCACAGAGCTAATCTTACAAATACACTCCTTGGCGAAATTAAGTGTAACGTATAAAATGCTTCATTAATTTATTGAGAAACTTCATCGGCACTTAAACTTTAGAGAAATATTGAAGGTGGTCTTAGATCCTTTATCCGGAAACAACCAAATGATATTTACGACGATTCAAGTTTAGAAGTAGTATGTGCGTTTTTTCGTCTGATATGATTATAAAAATCAGCATTAGTAGATATGCAAAGTATGTAGATGATAAAAAATGTAGTGTAATGAACTGAAATGTTGTAGAATTGGTTCGAAATAAAATATAGGCTAGGCGATCTCATAAAACGTTGTAATCAAGTTGCTGATCTCATAAAAATAATCGTATTCAATATTCGTTTGCATTTTTCATTTTGTCCCTTGTTTTCTGTCCATGTCAATAAATAGGCTGATTGAACAACAAGAGTGTACGAGATCAAGTTTTTTTTCTTCAGTTTTAATGATATCCAATTTACCACATGCCGGACCCATTTTCACTTTGCGTTAACAATTAAAACATCACAACCATTTGAACGGATCGTAAAATAGAAAATGTTATGCGATTAAATTATGCATATTGATGCTAAATTAATATCATTATATGCATTGCATTGCAAATCATATGCAAGCACACACGAGCGAAGAGAAAGAGAGTGAAAATATTAATATCCATGCCATGTATTCAATTAAATTGGATAAATAACGCCACTGCGACGCAAGTAATGAAAGTGTTTTAATGACATTTAAGCTGACAAAGCGCACAGCAACCGTATTATTCGAATGGGATGCACCAGAGCCGAGCACGGACTAAACCATCATCAAAAACATCATATTCACACGCACAGGTGAAAAACAGTTTTGCTTAATTTTATCGACATTTGTTTTCGTGTTCACTTCCAAACAGCAAACATTTACCAATTTATACATTTATATTTTTCAAATGAATGCAAATGGTGTGCGCATCTTGTTGTGCCGTGCACGGCAATCGATACAATCACTTACCGCTATTCAATTCGATATTTGTTCGTTATAGTAATTTTACGGGTGTCGTTGCGACACCATCGTCCATAGTAATATATTGTGTTTTTATGAGGCAAACATTCATGATCGTATTATGACCAATTTCGAATGGTAAAAAAAACCAAATTGATTCTAATGAATGCCTTGGATTCAAGATTTTAAAAATCATTTATTTGCAGAAATTCAGATCTTATCATCATCTTTTCTGCATCATTCTCGATGCATCGATGCATATGGGTCTTATGTAACGTCATTAGCCATGGATCGTTTGTGATTATGAATGAATCGAAGAAGTCGAAAGTAATTTCGTTTCATCTTCATCTAATATTTCATCATTGGCTTGAATAAAATCCAACGAATACCGAAAAAAATGAATGGAATTTCAATTGCGGAATTCCATGTGGATGGTATGGATTTCAAACTGATTGTCTAACGTTGTTTTTTTTTTTATGACAGGCTCAAATGAAATGGTGGTATACAAGCGAGTGATGTTTTAATTGGACAAGTTACACTGGAGAAATGTTTCGATAAATCAATTTCAATGGTTACAGTCAAAATGTACCGATCAAACACGCACAAGGTGGTATTTGATTACTGTGCCTATTCAAAACCATTAACGGCTAGCAAACGCATGAAATGCAAGAAATCAAATGCGACTGAGCACACGCTGTGAATGTGTCATTTCCGATTATGATTCTATTTCATACGTGTCTTCAATGCACGTACCAAGACCGGTCGATGGAAAGAAGAAATGGCCTTTCATCTCCAATTCAACGCGTGTTTTGTTTTTAACTTTTTTGTTGACCCACAGAGCCTGTATTCCGTACACTTTCGAAATGATGAGTGTGTCTACGAAAAGGTCATATTCATTTAAGTTATAATTTTTTTTCCACAAAATTGAGACATAAACATTAAAATTACAATTATCGTTGTGAGTGCAACGTCATTTACGCAAATTACCGTTTTTGCACGCAAAACTGATCGAAAATGCAGCTACAGGCAAAGACGTAAATTTTAATTAAATTACTATATGTTCTTGAAAGCAATTTGGGATACTTGGACTTTGCCAGGCTCTGCCATGTAAAACAAATAACATGCTTTTTTCCACAAAATGAAATCATTAAGTTGTGTAAGCTTGTGTAAATTGATGAAACCGTTTTTAATGTGGCATATTCAGTACGAGAGATACGTGAGGCGTTTTACGTTATCAACAATCAACGATCGATCTGGTTTCAATTTTGAAACATTTTCTCAGCCAGTGTTGATTGATAAGTAACACAAGAGTGGTTATGCTTATCGTTCACTGTTTGCAGGCAACATACGAGAAAATCGAGTCAAATCATTCATGTATATATTTCGAGTGCAAAGAAAATTACACAAAAATTACCACGGGCTATAAGAGCGAGACAGACAGACAGAGAGGGAATAAAAAATGATAAATTTTTGTGCAATCATTTTCTAGTTGAATTAAATTTAATTTGTTTTATTTATTTTGTGCACGGCCAGCTTCGATGTATTAAATTGAAAATAAATGACCAACAATAATGGTGCTCGAATACAAGTTTGGCAATATGACTATATCGAAATTTGTGCACATTTTTTTGTGTTCCTTTTTCCTTCCTCTCGCAGAAATTGTTGAACACCCAAGATGAAGGTCGTTGTGTGAAAAATATTTATAAAAAAAAGAACGAAAAATTGCCATAAACTAAGAAATCAATCACTGGTGATTGGATTTAATTTCGTCCATTTAATTGACTCATTTCTTGGCTGTTTTCGCCAAACTTCCAACCAAAATGTTTTTATTTAACGAAATATTATTTTATTAAGCATTTTATTTGGGTTTTGCAAAGCCGTTTGGTACATTTTATCAACATCAACGATGCGATAAATTTTAATTAAAAGTCCAAGCCCCAAAGTTGTTTCACTTTGATCAAAATGAGCATAAAATAAATGCACTCAATACAAACACATCGGCATTTCCTTATTATTTCTCTTGCATATCGGAAAATGGTGATTTGATTTAAAAATAATAATAATAATCTTCGATTCGCTGTAATGCGATTTTTATTTAAATCAGCATATGAAACCGGGCGTTTCAGTTTGAAATGAATAACAAAAAAGGAACAACAGCAACAACGGAGATTACACCATTTAATCTTCTTGTTGAAATGAGTGTGTCTATGGCGAGAAAACCAGAAGAATTAGATCAATTTTCTAGGCTTAACATCAACGAACAAAAGCATTACTAATCACCCTATTAGAAAAAACAGTTAAATAATGAATTTTTCAAGTGAACACCGAGGTACTCCAAGTGACAACGAAAAAGAAAAAAAAAGAAACGGTTCGCATTGCGGTCGTCTTAAAAATCAAACCAACTTGTGGATGCGTAACAAAACGAATGGGCAAAGTAAATTGTGAAGCGAAGCGAATGTGTGATATCTCAATTAAATGGAATTATTCACACGACCGTGTAAGATGACACCTCGACAGTCAACAATTTAACACACATACACACACACACCATTAAAGCAATGACTGTTTACTTAGACAGCACAGCAGTACCAATCTAGTGTGTCTAGAATGTCTTTTTTTTTTGCTGTGGAATGGGGAAAAAAAGGGCAAGCAATGAAATGAAGTGCGCGCGCTTTAAGTTGAAAATAAAGGAGAAAAAAAGCGATTTAATTGATGGTGACAGAACACGGAATATTCTTTGAGCGTAGCTCAGTAATTTGTTGGCTCAAATAAATCGACAATTTTCATATTTGTATTTCGAATGTGTTTCTTTCGTTTGCCGTTTTTCTCATCATATTATATGATGCGCATAGAACGCGAGCGCGGCTTGCTTTTAATTCAACGCATTTTTCATTGAACATTGCTTGTGTGTGTTCACATTGGTGCGAAAAAATCATAAATGGGATTCACACCAAATATGCATTTGAAATTAATCCACACAAAACAAACGATGGCTATAAGCCAAAAGAAGAGCTCATGTGAACACTTTTCCCATCCAATCTATGCATTAAATTTTATTACAATTGCGGTTTTATTCTTTTATGGAATCAAAAAGCATCCATAAAACGTTGAATTCAGCGCGCTGGCGCACACACAACATCTTTAACTGAATTATGGCCGATGGAACGATGAAAAAACGTCGAATTTTGACTTCAAATAGTTCAAAGAGCAATTGAGTAGTCGAATTATTCGACTTAAGTCATAAATATCGCTGAAAAATGGAACGAACGTCTTGAGATTTTGTTTCATTCAGAACAAAATTGTGCACATTAATCACACGGTCCGACCAACGGCAAACACGTACCACAAACAAAAGATAATATATATGATATATGTTTATGAGACACAAGAGCCGTTTAATTGAAACCAAATCTGCGCACCGCACAAAAACACAATTGATTCTTCCAATCGGCTACAAAAACCATTTTGATATTTTAATAAGGTAAACCATATTTTCTCATAGTTTAACCGGTGAATTATGACGATTGGCAATGTTAGGCATGGAATCGATTTCATTTCTTAAAATGCATTCGTATTCGTTAAATGTGAAAAGAAGAAATAAACAAATTTGGATTAAAACGCAAAATTAACTGAATTGAAATAATGATATTCGATTTCCGATATGAATTCAATTTAAGCGATTGTCGATCATGTTACAGTTGACAAATGCAAACGATATTTTAACACACAAAAAGAGCGCTTGTGGACCAAGGCGTGATTTATCAAAGTGTCAAATCGACTGCAGTAATATGAAAGTATTGCAATGTTTACATGCAACTAACAAAAAAAAAAACACAAGACGAATTACACGTAAAAAACCTGCATTTATCAACGGCACACAGAAACGAAACAAAAAAAACATTGTTCGAATCGAACCGCGTGACTGGAAACACGATCAGCGAATACATATTAGCGTTGGCTACTTGTTTTTAACTGTCCATTTTTTTCGCTTTCTTGATCTGCACTCTCCGGTCGCAGTTATACTTGATTGTACCGTAGATATTGAGAAGATAGAAAAAAAAAAACCATCGAGATTGTTTTGCGAATAGTAAAACGTCAATAAACGTTGAAGAAATATGGTGTGCGACACATATGGACTCGAATAATACGAAAAGCACTTGAATTGCTGGGAAATTCATAGCAAATCATCACTTGTTATCGATATGTCTGTCGATGGGTTTATGGTTTTATGTCACAATCTCTTTTGCTTTGTTCCATTTTTATTTATCAACGTTTAAATCATAACGCATTCTTTCACATAATTTAAAACTCCGTTGACTTAATTTAAAACAAGAAAAACTTCATTGAAATATTATTCTTTTCCATGTGTTCGGCTTACACTTCATTGGTATTTTGTGTTTATTTCTTTTGTGTTTCACAATGCTCGGACAGCCTTTCGCAATTTCTGAGTGAGAATTTTTTTTCTCGCAGGTGCATTTTGACGGAAATTGTTTCGAGGCACACATATTGCATTTCCTCAAAGAGCATTATTTCAAAGCAAATTCAGTGGGAAATCGGATGCATGATTTTTAAAAAGAAAAGGTATTCGATTGTTTTTATCTTGTTGAATTTGAATATTTGTGTGCGAAAGTAAAGTCTTAGTTCAAATTGAACAGTATTTTAAATGCGTGTTGACCGTTGAATGCAAATGAAAGAAATTGTAATGACCTCCTGCTCCGACTGATCAGTTGACCTCACTTCACCAACTGCTTTGCTTTGAAACTGAAAACAACATCTCAGGCTCACAATAAGACTCGAAAAACAGATCGACAAAATCTCACAGCAAACCGTTTGGATTTAAAATCGAATATTGCAAACAAGGAATATTGTCGAAGAGAGAGAGAGAGAGAGAGAGAGAGAGAGAGAGAGAGAGAGAGAAGTCGACGCGACCACAGTCGAAACATTAATTCAATTTACATTTTAAATGAAACAAGCGAATTAAAAAAGGATAAAAACAATAATGAACATGACAATATCGCGCGCATACACAACACAACACCTTTTTTGTAACTGAACGATTTGCGTCTTTGGTGGCAAATGACCATGTTCCGATCGAATACAGTTAGTCGCGGTTTATCGCAAACTCAACAAATACTACACAGTTTCTCACCGTGCATTGTTGTTTTTTTTTCGAAGAAAAAAATGGTTGCTGAGGTTGTGCTGCTTCGGTACTAAGAAATTGCCCATTGGTGAAATTGAAATTTTACTTTAATTTTGTGGTATTTTCCGTAGTCGATTTGATTGGACTTTCGAAAGTGGACCACCACCAAAGATTCACTTTGGCTATAATCATCATGCAACAAAATCACAGTAAATCACTAAACTTGCTACTTAATGCAAGAATGTTACAACAATAGCATCGCATTCTTTTGCTATTTTAAACGGCAACAATCATGTTGCATTTTATTTCCTGCTACGCATTAAATCGACTCATAGCAAAAAAAAAGACTTTGATTTCAAGCACTTGGCAGAAACGAATACAAGACAATCGAACAATACAACAAATTCACTTGAACACAGAAAAAGAAAGACACCAGAGAGAGAGAGAGAGAGAGAGAGAGAGAGAGAGAACGAACACAACATGAATACATTCCGGTGCGTTACTTTAAATTGCATCGATGAGAATATGTGAATTTAAACTGGACACAAACGAAATATGCGATGTAAAATGAAATGTCGATATAAGAAATTGTCGTTTTAAAAACGCTCAGATAGAGTCACAATCAGTCGCCAATGTCTCAAATCAAACTTTCAACATTGCATTAACAATGGCATTCTTCGATCTTTCTGATTTCTCATTTTCTCTTGCACGCGGATTTCGCTACAGCAACCAATTCAGTTTCAAATTAATTTTCGACGATCATTTCTTACCCGATTCATGCCTGTCGTCTTCCTTATATAGCGCATACATTCGCATTCAGTTACATTGAATACAAAAGAAATATCGTTTATGTGACAATATCGTATGTTGTAATTAGTGATGGTGTTTACGTGTTTTCTTTTCTGTTTCATTGGAACATTGCTCTCTTCGCAAATAACGCTGGTGAGTTGATAAACTGTGCTCCACTCTGCGTAAAATGTGAATGACAAATCAACTTTTTTTTAAATTTAGAACAAAACTCAAGAAAACTAGAATACACGTATCCCGTTTGCTTTGGCGGGTGTAAAATTCTCTCGTGTGTATGTTCATTTTATTTATGGCTTTGGCATAATTTCACGACTACTCACTTTGAGTCAGCAATAAATCGAACGATCATCAAGACCTAAACGCACACGCAACGGATAAAATATGTAAATTTAAACAAGCTCATTGCAACGCATTAATCAATGCACGTACTTGATGGCAATCGGCTAACCTTGAAAATCTCTATCGTAGCACGCATGCATTCTGAGATTGAACAAGAACATCGTTCCGGCAGAAAACTGTGTTGGAATCGAAAAGGTTATCGAAAGGTGAGAGGCTTGTAAACACGTCAGCAAATCGATAAACTTAAACTTTTTACAGTTCGCTCGTATGATATGCAACCTATGTTAGTCAATCGCCTGGGAAATCAGTTGGTTTCATTTGCGCATCCAAACTATATTGCTCATTATTCGTTGAATTTTTGGCAAATACCAAAGTTTCCACATAAAATGGGCTTGAAGAAAAAAGAATATTTACAATCACATTCGTGCTTGGTACGAGAGAGAAAAAGTGTGGATGTAAAAATTCGATAAAATCGTATACAAAATTTAATAATAACTAGGAAAAGATAAAATATTCCTTGATTCGCTTGATTTGGCCGTTGGCTATAATTTAATTATGTGAGAAATGATTATGTGTGCTTCAATGAAAGAATGCACAAGCGCTCAAATACTCATAAACAAATTCGCGCGTACGTGCGCACTCGATCATAACAAAAAAAAAATATAACTGACTGAAAACATTTGTGATTCAGAGTAGAATCTCTATCTTGTACATAGGAGCATTTTTTACCACGATAACCAACGATTGAAATGGTCAAATCGTGTGCTTTGCATCGGTCGCTTTGAAAACAAAGCATACACACATATGCGGTACTCATCGCTCATTTGCCTTTAATAAATAATGGCCATTTTTCATGCATCATTATTATTACACAACCATTTAACGTAATCAGAGCCTTCTCGCATAGTTGCAAATGCACACGAGTGTATGTGTGTGCGTCTGGCTGTCTGTGTATGCGTGTTTATAGCCGTGCCAAGCATTAGCAAAAGATCTACAATCAAGGGTATCATAGTCTAGAATTAAATGTTAATGGATTGCATTTGATATGATCGTAACAACCCATAATAATAGACTCGATCTGCGATGGGCACAAGTTCGCGACTGCACATTTATCATAAATGCAATAAGGTTTTTGTTTGCAACATTAGAAAGCAACTGGGCACAATGGACCCGCGCGATAACTGTGTGAATTTAAACAATGACCCATTTGGAACCAGCAGAACGATGAAGAATGGCCGAAAAAAGACGTCGCACTGAATACTAATAAATTCAAAATATTATAACGGTTCATAACAACGAAGAAGGAAGAGCCGAACAGTATCGAACTTTCACTTTTCAACAAAGCTCACTCATTGATCTTGATATCGGATTGTTGATGACTGTAGCGAGCCGGAGAGAGAGAGAATCGCATTGCTAACGGGCAAAATATTGCGATCGATGAAATATGAATGTGGTCACCTTTTTTGAGGTGATAAATAAATAGTTGCAAAGATAATAACGGTGAGATGCGACTCAGTAAAGTTGGTGAAATTATTAGGCTATTTTACTGAGTTGGCGAAATGGTTGAAAGTAATTTGGGCTAACAACTCCACTCCCCTTTAGCACTCTATTCAAAATTTAACACTTTCCCATGAAAATGGATTTTATACTGTTTATGAGGCGGATAGGCTGACTTTTATGCTGAGTTCAAATGTGGTAAAACAAAGTTCTAACAATGAATTTGCTGATTTTTGCGCGTGTGAAACAACTACAGGCAAAATCGATTTAATTATGATGGACTTATAAGTCTCAATCTGTTTCTGATAAATAATACACAGAAAGAAAATAATAAAAAACAATGTACAACCATCATAACATTTTCATGGCACAAATAAAGAGCAACATGCATAGAGGAAACGCAAGTGAAATAAAAATAAATCACGCCAATGTTGCATTTGCGTGAGAGATGAGTGAGAGAAGTGTATATTAGCTCATATTGCATCGATGTTACTGATCATTGCTTGAGTAGTGCGCGCACACACACACACAGCATTCCAACACAAAACCATATTTCACAAAATAATTGAAACACAATTGCAACGAGAGAGGAGAGATGGTTTTGTTTTCTGTGTCTTTTTTTCCGTTGCGACGTTGGTTACGACTAAAATTCCATTGTATTTGCTCATTGGCCGTTGTTGAGCGCGAGCTCATTTCGAATGATGGATGCAATTGCGTATCGAGTATGCTCACATCCAGATCGAAACAAGAATTTGTAAATTGTAGCTGTGTCAGTTTTGATCACAAACGGCATAACAACGCGTTCGCTAAATGGAATCCGTTTACAATCTTCCAATTTTGAGCAATGCATTCCGTTTATTTTTGCTGTGGCCCGTTATCTCGTCATCGATATGATTTGCCGTTTACTGTTCTTCCATCTCTTTATTTTTTTCTTCAAGAAATATTTTTCAATCTTTCATTTTCGTTGTAGTTTTAGTGTTATTGCATTGACAATGGGTTCGTTAATTGTCGAGCATACTTGTTCAAAAAATTTCACCTTTATCTTTTAAAAAAAATTGATCAATTTTTTTTTCCTTTTTTCGATTCGAATAAGGACTGGCATTCACGAATTATGAGCTTCACATCGGACGCGGTCGAAACATTTAATTGTGAAATGTTCATTTTGCGTGATTAAAATATGAAATTTCTTTTGATCGATATAAATCGCTTTACGATAATGCCATACTTTTTCATGGTCGATGAACAAGTTGTAAGAATCCAACATAATTCCGAACATTTTTTTTTTTTTGCTGCAATATATTTTTTCAGCGAATATTTTCATTTTTCAATTTACATAAAACACACACAGCATCAACCGCGTACCATTAAATCAAAATTAATCATCATTTGCTGGGTCTTTTTTCCACATTGATTAATTGGACGGTAATCATTTATTTCAATAAATGGATGCGTTTCGTTTCATTGTATTCAATGTGCAATATTGTGTACTGTATGCACATGATTCGTTCTCTCTAGCGAATGATCATTTTTCATTCGGTAATTTGTATGAATGTAAATTCATTTGACTTCATCCATGAAAATAAATAAAAGCGAAAACACTTTAACGTATTATTCAATTTTCGAAGACATTGTTATTCTTTGATTGTTCGCCGACGCCGTAGACGATTCGATGCAACTTACATTGTTTTTTGATGATGTGCCGACCGACCGCACAGTATTTTTTCTGCACTCCGATGATCTTAATCCAAATGGTAACAAATAGTTGCAGTAGATTATACACGTATAATATATGATAAATAGCATTTCATTTGTTATCGTTTTGACTAAGTCTGACTTTAAATCGGGTTTGCCGTTTGAAATTGAAAACGCTACAGTTTGAGCAAAGTATCATCATACAATTGAAATAGTTGATATATCGAATCCCAATGGATTTCAAGGTATTAACATTTCAAAATCCGTTTGATATTTCTCGATGTGACGAGAAACATTTCGAAAATAGAACAAGAAACACACTGATTAAATGAGCATTTAAATATTCCGATTAAGAAGAATGCTTTTTTGAAATATATGACAGATATGTTCGAAAGCCATTTTTAATACCACAGTTTTTTATCGATAGTATTATTGTATCGACATTATTATCTAATTAACGAGCATTTAACTACAACGTCACTCCAATTAAAATGGTATCGTCTTATACTCTCTACCTCTCTCTCTCTTTGTCTCTCTAAAGTCCGTCAAATTGTTGACGAATTTGAATATTCACGAAGAATGTACCTTTGAAGAACGGAAGAAATATGTATATAATGAGGTGTCTCCCTGTCGATTTGTTACACCCATTAAAATGCCTTGGGCACATCAATCAGTTGTTGTTTGTTGCGCTCTTGTTTATTCATTCCATTTTTCTATCGACATAAATCCATTCTTATGTTGTGGTACGTGTCTTTATCGAATGATCAGCGCAGCGAGTCTGATTTTGTTGCGTAGAACTTGTTATTCCAGCGAACGATCGAAAATACCGTACACACAGTGGCAAATGTTAATCAAATGAAACCACGCATATGCAAACGTACAGAAGAATTAAAAAAAGAGCCAGAGCGAATCAAATTCAAATTTCAAAACGATACATTTCAATCTAGTTTTGATTCGAATCGTTATTTATTCGATTGCTACTGCAGCTACACATTAATTTGTGCATTCGATCGACTTGGTGAGTACATTGTGTAACAGTTGTTGTAAATAATAAAGAGAAAACAGTGCCGGCATTCCAATCGTTGCTTCGAAATTCGTTTGGTTGCATTGTAACAATAAATCGATATCCAATCGATGTTCAACTCTTTCGTTACACAACGACAGCTTCTTTGGATTCGTGACAATCGAACATTCATTTGGAATCGTTTGGTTTTGGATTCTTTTTCTTCTTAAAATCAGATTATGTTATGCTTTTCAACACATTGGTACGTAGGTTGCTCCATAATTTTTTTTAAAATGGTACTTATAGTGTTGCCCGATGTAAACCATTGTCATATTCGTAAAGTTTGATGTTTTGGTATGTATTCGTGCCCTGAACCTTTTGTCGTACGAACGCTATTTGTATTGTTTACAGTGACTGGTAAACTGCGACTCAACAAAAAAATGAATTTTACACGTGAAGATTTTCGTAAAATGATTTACTACGATTTTCGAAGTAAATTATCTCAACAACAGTGTTTCGATCGACTTCATTTGGCCTTTGGCAATGAAGCACCAACCCTTCAGACAATTTATAACTGGTACCGAGAATTCCGTTGCGGTCGTAGTTCGCTCAAAGACGAGTTTCATACAGGTCGTCCAAAATCGGCTGTTGTGCCACAAAACATCGATGCTGTCAGAAAACTGATTATGGAAGATCGTCATGTGACCTACCGTGAGATTGAGGCATCTTTGGGCATTTCATCCCACAGCATACATACAATTTTGCATGAACATTTAGCCGTAAAAAAGATTTGCTCTCGTTGGATCCCACATAAATTGACCGATGAACAAAAAATGGCTCGTGTGAGTTGGTGTAAAGAAATGCTCAAGAAATTCAATCGTGGTGCTTCAAAAGACGATAATAAAATCGTCACTGGTGACGAATCGTGGATATATGCCTATGAGCCCGAAACGAAACAGCAGTCGACTGTATGGGTCTTCCAAAATGAAGATAACCCAACGAAAGTTGTTCGAGCAAGAAGCACTTCGAAGCAAATGGTCGCCTGTTTTTTCGGGAGAAGTGGTCATGTGGCAACCGTTCCACTAGAGGATCGTAAGACCGTCAATTCTGATTGGTATACCACCATTTGTTTGCCCGAAGTGTTTGGTGAAATAAGAAAAAACAACCACCGTCGCAAAATAATTCTTCATCACGATAATGCGAGCTCTCACACATCTTTTCAAACTACTCGATTTTTGACCGGTCAAAACATCGAACTGATGGATCATCCACCGTACAGTCCTGACCTGGCACCCAATGACTTTTTTTTGTTCCCAAGCGTGAAGAAAAAACTACGTGGTCAACGATTTTCGACACCAGAAGAAGCAGTTGAAGCGTTCAAAACACACGTTTTGGAGATATCAGTTTCGGAGTGGCACGAATGCTATGACAAATGGTTTCATCGAATGCAAAAGTGTATCGATCATCTCGGGGAATATTTTGAAAAACAATAAAACCATTTTCGACAAAAAACAACTGTGTTATATATGTTTTTAAAAAAAATTATGGAGCAACCCTCGTATGCTTCATGCAGATTTCCATGACATTTGTTTTTAATTTGAATTGTCTCATTAACATACCATTCGATTCATTTTTGGATTGACATTTTTTTTATCCATTCAACACAAAATCATGATGTTAACCTTTTGTGTTGGTGCATAAATGATGCGAGTCATAACAATTATCGCAATTATCGGTTTATTTAAAATAGAGCTAATGTGCTCTGAATTTTATGAATTAACAAGAATCTATAATTTATTTGCAACGTTTTTATTCACTTAATTTTAATAGTAGAATAAACATTGATGCAACAAAATTCAACATCTAAAAATTAAAAAAAAAATCCTAAAAAATATTATCATGTTGAGAATTTGTTGGGAAAGACTAACCTCCTTGAAGCTTTGCAGAGAACAATTCACCAATGTATATCCCGTAATAATAAATGATTTTTGACAGCGTTCCATCACCAAGATTAGATAGAGTTGACTTTTTGTCGGATAATTGTACCATTCTGCGCAATAAATGAATTGGTCTATTTCAGCCGCTTTCGTGGTCAATTGTGTTCCGAAGTAACAACACAAAAATAAGACTTGAAGCACAAAAATGAACGCAGTTATAGACAAATGTGTCTCAGTATAATCGTGGCTCGAATAACTCTGAAATCAGTAAATAAATTCAGAAAGGTGTTTCTTTTTCAGACAATATTCTACCTCTTTGACCTGCAACAGAGTGGTGCACATACAAATTAACACCAAAGTATTGATTATCAAAATCGGCGCATTCATTATCTCAGCAAAGTTTTCGATGATTCTAGAATGTTAAATAAATGGATTAAAACTAGAAAATTGCATCAAAAATTTAAAAAATAATAATGGTTTACGTACTCTAGACTCGTAAAATGCAACTGTATCAATTCAATAAAATCTTGTTTGTGCTTCGAGTGATCATCAGAATTGAGATTCTTAATCATGCTCTTGACATCTTCAATAAATGTGGAAAAATATTGAACAATTGCGAAAAAGAGGAATTGTGTTGAAAGAATTGGATATATTGTGATTGGAACCATTACAAATCCTTGAAGAAAAAATGTAAATATTCTATTTCTTTCGATTTCAATGTCCCATAGATTCCTATTCAGTAAAAAGTGAAAGAAAATTTTAATTTTATCCATTATCAAAAATATTTGATTGCAATTCGTTACAATGATGCGTGTTGTAATTTCCATGATTGTATGCTGTAATTTCCATTGAGATAATCCCCCAGAACTTCTAAATATGGAACACTTATTAAAATCGATATTAATACAACCCAGAAAACTCCAATTTTTCTTGTCAATGTTGTTACATATAAATCAGTTTTATAGTATGCATCTTTGAAATCACTTTTTATTCCTAATTTAAAAAAATTGGGATAGTTCACGTAATAATTGTCATTCAAATACTTGTACTTACTATCATTAACCAATTGGTTGATATCGTTCAAGAGGTGTATCACATCATTTGTTTTTAATGAAAATGCAACGTTCAAGAAAAGTGCGATTAATCCTCCACAGGTAACGTACATTGTCATGGCCACCAATAGTAAATTATCGGGATGAGTCACAATGAATGCAAATGTTGATGTTATTTCATACAACGTTGGTAACGTGAGTACAGTTACTTTGAGTGTCTCCATGATTTTACCCAGCTTGTGTTCATTGAACTGAGGTAAAATGCAACTAATTCGCAGAAGTATTTTCGTGAATTGTAAAATTTCCATTATTTTCTTTATTTTTTTGCACTTATTAAAATATTACTTATTAGATGATGAGCAATGCAACAAATAATTCAACGAAACCAGTGCTACCTGTCGTTTTATACGAAACCTTTTTGAACACTGACAGACATTTAGTATCACTTATATTTAATTATGTGGTGTTCACTTTAATTGTATGTTTGAGCCATTCGTTCTCTTCACAAACAATTTCAATTTACTAAAAAAAGTCGCATAAAAACACATCCATATAAACAGTGAATTAGTTCTTTATTACACAATCAAAACCCTCCAATTCAATTTGAAGAATTTTCACTTGTTTCAACATCTATACAACATAAAATTGTTCTTACTTTTTATCTCTAAAACTCTAACATGTAATTTTCATTTTACTTGCAATAAAAAAACGGAGACATTTTCACCAAATGAAAACAAAATCCATGTATAAATGCTATAGTATTTGTCTAGACATTTAAGTAGTAAATCATATAACATATAGTAATGAAATTCCTACTAAAGAGTTAAATGAGTAAAGTTTAAGTATTTCTTAATTTATTTCTTAACTTATACTTTACTATAATGTAGGGAAAAAAATCAATAAGATTGGACAAAAAATATGTCATAAGAAAAAGCGAGAATATTTTTCTCATAAAGCAAAATAATATTTAATTTATTAACCTCGCTTCTTTGAAAACCGCATTCAATATGCCAATGTTTTTTTGACGTGACCGTTCATTTACTAAATTTTAATAAAATTAAAAACATTGATGCAACAAAGTTCAACATCTGAAAATGAAAAAAAGACATGAATTAGGTATGTTGACAAATGATAGTTGAACTAACCTCTTTAAAGCTTTGAAGAGAACAAGACACCAATGAATATCCGCTAACTCTAAATGGTTTTTGGCTACGTTTCATCGCCAAAATCATAAAAATTTGATTTTCCGGTGGATAATTGTACCATTCTGTACAGTAAAGATATTGGTTTACCTCGGCTGCTTTCATGGTTAATTTTGTTCCAAAATAACAGCAACTAAACACGACTTGAAGCACAAAACAGAATGCAGTTAAAGACAAGTGTGTCCCAGTATAATCGTGGCTCGAATAACTCTGAAATCAGTAAAAACATTCAAGAAGATGTTTCTTTCTTTAAGGACAATATCCTACCTCTTTGATCTGCAACAGAGTGGTGCACATACAAATTAAAATCAAGGTATTGATAATAAGTATCGGCGCATTCATAATTTGAGCAAATTTTTTGATTACTCTGAAATTACTCCAAAAAGTGATGAATTGTGCAAATTTAAAAAAAACATCTTAGCGACTCACTCTAAACTCGTAAAATGTAACTGTATCAATTCAACGAAATCTTTTTTATGTTTCAAGTGATCATCACAATTAAGTTTTTGAATTAGGTCCTTGACATCATTAATAAATGCTGAAAAATATTCAACAATTGCGAAAAATAGGAATTGTGTTGATAGTATTGGATATACTATTGTTGGTTCTATTATAAAACTTTGAAATAAACATGTAAGCATTTTATATATTTCGACATCTGTGTCCCATGGATTCCTTAGAGAAAATGGGAGGAAATGAACAAAGAAGTTAAGCGTAAAAATGTAATTGATATTACGTCGTTTTGTTCTTACAGTGATGCATATGTTGGTTTCCATGATAGTATGCTGTAATTTCCATTGAGATAATCCACCAGAATGAGACAGTATGGGACAATAATTAAACTAGATATTAAAATAAACCAGCAAATTGCAGTATTCTTTGTCATTCTGGTTACATATAAATCCGTTTGATGATATGCATCTCCAAAATTCTTTATTCCTAATGTAATAATGCACTAATAATAATTACTACGGAATTTTTTGGCGATTTATTGATGCTACTTACTATCATTAACCAATTGGTTGATATCTTGCAAGAGGCGTGTTACATCTTTTGCTTTCAAAGAAAAAGCAACGTTCAATGAAAATGAGATTAGAGCTCCAAAGGCAACGTATATTATTGAAGAATTATTTATTAAATTATCCGGTTGTGCCAAAATGAAAGCAAATGTTGATATAAAAGAATAAAACGGTGGCCAAGAGAGGGCAGTTAATTTAAACGTCTCCTTGATTTTACCCATGGGAGAACAGTTGAACATGGGTAGGATGCAGCTTATTCTCAGTAATTTTTTTGTCAATTGCAAAGTTTTCATTTTTTTGAATATTAAGAATTTGAATAAACTGAAATACTGAGTATGATATTTTCAAAAAGAATCAAATAATTTAATTTTTGAGGACTATAAGAACGAATAAGAAAACGTTAATTGAGTGAGTAAAAACCACTTTTCAAATAATTTCAACAATGTATTCTAGCAACTAACCACAAATGGGGTGATTTTCTTTCTTTTATATGTTTCCAATCAAACAATTGTTTCCGCATTTTTTTTAAATAATGCTACGTGTAAATAGATTTTCAAGGAAATGGGTTCTTTTTTATCTTTCAAGGCTTAAAAAAACGAAATGTTTGTTTTGCTTACTTCCCTTTTAATAACAGGTAGAGTAGTATGTTATTATCATTTCTTAATCTATTTAAATCATGTAATGACCTATCAAACAAAACTGTTTATTTAAGGGCTGCAATGAATATTTATGTATAAAAAGCAGAGTATCCTGATTTGCTGCTGCTCAGCATATAGCTGAGAGCTGAGAAATGCTAAACTCGTGCGGCTAACGCATACGAAACGGATGCACGATACATATTCCCCTTTCGCTTCGTATGTGCTGCCGTTGACGCTATTGCCGGTACAACGGTTACACACTATACCAGCGAACATACGAAGTGAAAGGGGAATATGTATCGTGCATCCGTTTCGTATGCGTTAGACGTACACTTTCAGAATATATGAAAGACTGAGAGCAAAAACAGCACGTCGCATCTCATCTCTTGCTTTGACTTACGTAAGCAAAATAACGAGGGATGCGACGTGTTGTTTTTCTCGCAGCTTCTCATATGTCGGTCGCAACACAATTTCAAACTCAACTGGTTACTAAGTTTTGAGTTTTGAATTGAACTTCCAATCAACTGTTTATAACCGTTTAAACGGGGAGAATGCATGTGTGCGTGCCATCCGTTTCGTATGCGTTAGCCGCACGAGTTCAGCATTTCTCAGCTCTCAGCTATATGCTGAGCAGCAGCAAATCAAGATGCTCTGATAAAAAGCAGTTCTGCTACTGGATCACTCTAAAATAAACTGGGCCGAAATTACTTTACATCGCACGAATTATTATTTTTTTTTTTCTTCTTGGTTTTATAAGCGTAACGTAGCGAAAGTATCAAGAGATTTTTTCGATTTCTCATGTTTGTAAGTATGAAGAAAATCGAGTTTTACAAAAATTCAGCGCGAGGTCCAAGGAAACACTTTATGAAAAACTCAGACATTATAATGAGATATTTTCAGCCAGATGAATCAGCTCAGCCAGATATCGTAAGGAGCTGAAATGAAGTGAACACAATCAAAGTGATTGTTATAGTGATTGTAGCAATGTAAGTGTAATTATAACCATAACAATCACTTCTATTGTTTTCATTGTATAGTGTTCAATCGTTCTCCTAAATTTATTACTAGTGGCAAACAGGGGATTTTCATTCTTTATTATACTTCGAAAATTTCGTAATTGAAAATTATGTTTATTGATTTATTATTACACTTTTTTACACAATCATCACAAAAAAATCTTGAGGAGGATCTTCGATAAAATAAAAAACATTTCAAAGCTATTTTTTGAACTTTTTTCATCTGACTCTATAACGTCAACGAACCATTGAAAAATTAAAAAAGGTCGAGTTTTACTCCAGCATATCCACTTTCATTTAAACCAACGATTTTGTACAAATAACCAGAACCAATTGGCTGTTTTCCATCATTATTAGCTGTTGTTACGTACAAAATATCTAATTTCGGTCCACCAAATGAACTGCTTAGAATAAAAGTAGATAATGGTAGAAAGTTAAAAAAAATCTCAATCATGAAGTTCTGTGAAAATAATACTCAATCAAGAAAAAAATAAAAATAAAAGTCGATCAAAAAATGAGTAAAAATAATACTCAATCAAGAGAAAAAGTGAAAATAAAAGTCAATCATAAAATGAGTGAGAATAAAAGGCAAACACAATTTATGATCGATTTTTATTTTCACTTTGTTTCTTGATTGAGTATTATTTTCATAGCACTTTATGATTGAGATTTTTTTCAACTTTCTACCATTATCTACTTTTATTCTAAGCGGTTCAAATGCTAAAGATGTGATTTGGGTTCCCGGTAGCCATATTTCCAGCAATACTTTGCGAATTCTACATTTAAAAAAAAGTCATTCTTTTGGTGACGGAAGAGAAATACGTTTATCATGAACCTACCTCGGATTAAATTTTATAATTTTACGACCAAAATAAAGATTACCGTTCCGATCGTTTGTCATCCCATCGATAATAAAATCAGATTTTATCTCATTTTCAGTGAATGAAAAATTTTTGGTGGCGTTTGCTATTTATAAAAATACAAATTAGAAAAGATCGATTGAAATCGTTCAATGAGTTAAGTTACTTAAATTGCCAGAGCCTGGATGCCAATCAAATTCAATCGCATTGTGTCTACATGAGTCAGCATAGTAAAATTTGTTCGTTTCTCGAATCCATGTTAGTCCATTCGACATGAAAACATTGTGAAACATTTCTTCTAAGCCCTCATTCTTATTGTATCTATAAAATCTACCACTCGCAACTGACTTAGAGTCGCATGATTTTGCTGCCTTGGTACCACCAAAAAATCGACCAAGATCTCAAGATCTATTCCCACCAAAAAATAATTTTCAGCACTTTTAATGGGCAACAGAAATAATAATGTTGATGCATTTTCGATGAATGCTTGATAAACACGATTTTCAACATAGTCATAACGTAAAAGGATAGTATAAACTTTGTGTATTTTCATCCCAATGCGGAACTTCGCCCACGGTGCATCTCGGGGATGGTAGCTGCTCAACATGATATCCTAATTAAAATAAATTAGAAAATAATTCAAACACGAAAGAAATTATATAGAAAGAAAATAAAAAAATGCACGAATTAATTGTGTCTTAATAACCTTCAACTAAAGAAAACAAGAGACAGAAAAATATTATATATAAACGCATTTTTTCGAATATTCAAATATTTTTTATTGAATGCAAAAATGAAACTGACGATCATATTAGTATTTTTGGCTCATTTATATGAACGAACATTTTATTGCGTGTACAATTAGATCCAACAGTTTGAAGATTACATATCAGCAGTAAAAAATATCGTCAGACAAACAAAAAAAAGTAAAACATCTCAAATGAAACTCATAAAAATTCAAATTATTCGTGTTGTTGAGGATGACAAGGTTTTTGTAAAAATAATTGTAAAAAAGGTTCAATCAAATTTGTAAATCCATAACGAAATCCACAAACATAAATAATTATTTTCAATTACGAAATTTTCGAAGTATAATAAAGAATGAAAATCCCCTGTTTGCTACCTGAAAACATCAATATAATTTTCATATTGAGTATTATTTTGCTTTGAATGTCAAATAAAATTACCGATTTGAAATACCTTGTGCATAAAATATTTCCAAAACCTCGAAGCACAAGTGGCCGTTGAGTATTGATGAGAGTGACTGGTAGCACACGTTGAAGATCAGGTGGAAGTAGATACCAGTTGCAATTATAAATTGCTTCATAAATTTCCATAAAATTGGTGGTTATATTCTCACCAAAATTGCAGAGCAAGAGAATAGTGGAGAATGACCAGAACATAATGCCCACATGGATGATCAAAATAAATGGATTCGTATTTTCTTGTGACTAAATTTGCGATTATAAAAATACTAGCCGGCCTCCGCTCGCTTCGCTCGCTACGGCACGCTCGCTCCGCTCGCTCGGCTAGGCATGTTATTATAATTCCTATCTCTGAAATTACTATCTCTATAGATTTTGACTTTATTAAATTTTGTTCATTCAATATTAATATCAATTTTAAGTCATGGACCATGTTGTCCGACCTCAATAGCCGTATTAAATTTTGTTAGACCATGATGTACTATGTTGTCCCACATCAATAACCGTGTTAAAAGTTGTTAGACCATGATGTACCATGTTGTCCCACCTCAATAACCGTATTAAATGTTGTTAGGGCATGATGTACCATGTTGTCCCACCTCAATAACCGTGTTAAATGTTGTTAGGCCATGATTTACCATGTTGTCCCACCTCAATAACCGTGATAAATGTTGTATGGCCATGATGTTCCATGATTTCCAACCTCATTAATCGTGTTAAATCGTGTTAGGCCATGATGGACCATGCTTCTGACCTCATTTACCGTGTTAAAAGATATTAAAAGTTGTTAAAACATGATAACGGTGATAAAACGTTTTAACTCATATTAGACCACGATGGCTGTTAAACCAACTTCAAAAGTACCCCTCTCCCATAATTTTGGGCCGAGGAATCCGAATTTGATCATGAAATTTACAAATTTTGACATCGCCCATACAAATATTTAAAAAATAAAAATCGACCGTGATGGAGTAGTTTAATTTGGTCCAAAACCTCATGGTGACCTAGATCTCGGTCCAAAGTATAAGGGTGTAAAGTTTGGTTCAGATCGGTTGAAAATTGTGAGAGGAGTTAAGGACGAAAGAATGGCATTTCGTTTTTATAATATAGATATAATATAATAATATAATATAATACATTCATAGTTCTAGTTCATTATTAGAAGCTGAATTCATTGCAACTTACTTTTTACTCCCAATTTTCCAGATTCTACATATACATCTTTGCTTTTAAGAGGAAGTTTTGAACGAAGAATTAGATTAAATTTTATATCGTTTAAGAACATCGACCAAAAAATTTCATATCATCCAAAAATGGAGGCGATGTACGTGGATTGAGAGTTCGGCCGGTCGTTCGTTCATACATATTAAAATGTTTGCTCCATTCGTTTCAGACTCCATACAAAACAGGACACGGTTATAAATATCATCGGTAGGAGGTGTTTTTCTGAAGGAATACTCCAAATTAAGACACTTTTGTTCTACGACTTTTTCTAGGATCATCAAATAGGATCCCGTTAGAATCCAGTTGGTCTTGCCAACTACTTTCTAACTTCGCATAACTTGTTTTGAGTGGAATAATCTGAATATAATGAACAAAAAATAAAAACTCCAATGGATGTACCACTAGAAGTATAGAGTTTACGGAGATTAAGTAATCTGGTGTGTTTGTCATGAGAGTTCAATTTGTTTTCTCGTCGCCATTTGAATTTATGGTGCATCGTGAATTAGTCACGATATGGCCAAAAAAACAGTGAGTCAGCTTTTTGTACTCCTTACCATATGTTTTGAAATGAATCAGTGTGCCAATCCACTTGGAACGAGCGTTTGTTTGTCAATAATAATATATTTTTTTGCTTCGACGTATGTGACGTTCGTTCGCAAAGAAGTATTTCCATTTTGAGTGATTTCAACGCGTTTCGAAACGGAGTGTGTAATTATTTTCAGTGGCAACAGGTACACATGCGATCTATCTATTGAATTGCATTCACTGAACTCGTTAGTACAATGCTTGATTTTTATGGTTTTTGATGTTTGAAAAAAGCCATATTTTTGCGGTGTGATTCTCATGACGAGAATGCTTGGGTCATAATTCTTTCACATTGCTTTTTGTTCATAATGTTATGCAATTAGGAACAAAAAAAAAGAGTCACATTTGTTTTTCTTATAACAATTTGTGGTTCACATCAGCTTGATTTCAAATGCATAATAGATTCCATTCGAACGATGATCATATCATCAATTAGCGACGTGCTCCGATTAATAGATATCGTAGGATCGACTTGAAACGTTTATTATTGCCAACGATGATGGTAATTATAAATCAATAATTGACTGTTTGGCATCAACCTTAACGTTTCACATGTGTCTCACTCGCGTTCGTTTGCGAGCCGTGAGACTCACAATGGACGGGATGCGACGAGAGTTAAAAAACCGATGGCAGAAAATTAAAGATCAATTAATTGATTATTATATGAAAAACAAAGCGGAACAATCGTTAAATAAGGAGAGCGCAGCGGTGGTCGCTCATCCATTTCATTCGGATTCGATCAATCGCAAATTGAAAGCAATGCGAATTTATATCCCGAGTAATTGATTTTATTATTCTCATGTTTGTGAGCACTTTTTTCGTTCAACCATCTTATATAATTGGTCTGTGAATTGTGGAATTGTAGACGGAACTGTTAATTTTTATTATGGAACATCGCTCGCAATGATGATTTTTCCATAGGGAATATGCGAATCCAATACAATTTCAAGTGCACACAATTCTCAATGTCAGTTTTTCATCTTGCAAAAAAAAATAATCGCCGAACAAAAAGTGGAAATTAATCAAACTGCATAAAGTGCCCGCTTCGTAGCCATCGGGCTATACTTTTATTTGTTGTTCATAAAATATTCCGTCTTGATGACTAAATATAATAAACTTGTAATATCACGAACTTCAAAATTTATGTCTATCGTTCTGTTTGCCTGGCTGATTCTCATTCAAGTTTTTTGTTTGTTTTGTTCGGTCTTTTTGTTTTTATTCGGCGAAATGAAAAAAAAAAAAAATGACATAAAAAAAACCAAACGCGCAAAAGTATCAAACCGAGACACAGAGGAAGACATCAGAAAGTGGCAGAACAACATGCATTGATGCAATATGAACGAAACAATATGAAAACAGCACAAAAAATACCCCCATTGACGTGGACAGATCTATTGCACCACACAAAAGACACAGCTGGATATGCACACAGAACGCTAATTGATTTATTCATTTTCCATTTGCCGCTACAAAACACTTATAATTTGTGGCGGTTTCTCTCTCTCTCTCTCTCTAACTGCGGAGTTTTGTTCTTTCATGCAGCGCGCAAATATGTGCAATTGCGCCGAAGAACAACAACAACAACCTGAGCGCCAATGGTAATAATAATATAACATCAAACTAACTAGAAAGCTGAATTAGCTCTTTTTCAACCCGTGCGCGTAATGTGATTTTGTTACATTTATATGGCTCTTTAACGGATCAAAATTATTGCAATTTATTACAATCATAAAATGTTACTTTCATTTGCTGCGCACGAGACTTAACATCACTTTATGTCGTCAATAAACTGGCGACAATGTTTCAAACTGAAACCATTTTCAGCTGTCTCTCTTTCTCTATTTTCTTTTTTTTTTTTGAATTAAAAATAAGAGAGAGAATCGAGCGTGGCAAATGAACGGATCAAACCAATCTTCCGGAAATTTATGTACTTAAAAAGAACTCATTTAATTTGACGACATTAATTTTTAATTGAGACGATCAAAGCGGAACGAATGGCATTTTCAGCAAATGGATTAATTGGCTCATGATATGGTTTTGAAAAAAAAAAATTTGAAACAAATTTATTGGTATGCGTAGGTGATTGATTCATTGGCTGATTCTGTAACTCTTTATTTTAAATGGATAATGGTCGTGTTTGATCTCTTATCTAAACTTTTATTAATTATTTTGAAATTTATTGAACATGAACTTAACTATGAACATTGAGACTTAAATTCAAAGCAAAAAAACACAGTTCAGACACGATTCCTTTTCAGCAACCCGTTATGTAATATTAAATTCATGCTTCAATCAATCAATTTATTTGTCATTCGGTACACAAATTGTGTGACACTGAATTTGAATGTGCACGAACATTTCACTTTAAATGGCGAATATGTGACAAATGATACATTCATTCGATGAATACCCCACGTCAATTCTACCGAATGCTTCTTTTTGCTCATATCAATATGTAAATGATTTTCTCGCCATGCGATTTCGAAAACGGGCATAATTGTACATTATCATTTTTGGTAAATCGGCTTTGACAGGATCGTCCCCACTGTTTATGACTTCAAACGAAATGACACACTGCCATCGACTTGGTTGAACTTTTCATTTTCGAATTTTGAATGGCAGCACCTCCTTTACTGGTATGACATGACGCAGAGAAAATGCAGCCTGAGAATGATGCATGCAATTTGTATTTTATGAATCAAACATTTTGACTTTTTCTAACTTCAAATCTTCATATTTTCTTTCAAATCAAAATTCATTGGGCATCTTCTCAGTGTTTCATCTTTATTTTGCTCAGTTTTCATTCATATTTTTTCCGTTTTCTTCCACATTTTCTAATCAAGGAAACTATGCTGTTATTTAAAGTGCGGTAAAAACTCGCAACTCCAAAAATCGAATTATGTTTCTGCGAAGAAAAAAAATGCGTCTGTCGCAGCATTGGTAACAAAGTACAAATGACCGTAATCGATTGAATGTGCGTTGCACATACTTTACATGTTCAGACTGTTCAGGTAAACATGATATACGCAATTTATCTGGTGTCATTTGTGCATGAACATCCGTCAACAATGTCAATGTGCGCATTAAAACTGTTTATATGCGGTACAACTGTTTTTTTTTCGTATTCTAGCAAGCTAAACATTTCCATCGATTCTTGTGCGATTTGATAGAAATCGAAAAAAAAAACTAATTAATCATCACATTTTCATATATTTTCTCACGTTCTTATTTATTGACTTGCATCGATCAAGAGACAAACGAACGAAAAAAAGAGAATGAATTGCCACAGATAAATAAATAAATAATGAAACTTGTTGGTTTTTTTCCATTGCTTCAACCGACAAATAAATTACTTTATAAATATGGATTCAGCGAGTTTGAAGTGCGTAAAACGAAATAAATATTTATTAGTGGTACAGAAAAAAGACGACAAGAGGCAACACGAAACAAAAAATGGTTGTGGTGAAACTAAAAAAAAAGATTTTGTTTTTCATCTTGCACTGGAAATTAAATTGTGTACACTGTACATGCGACAAGGACAGAATAAATGATGGAAAACGATCCGATTTAAGTGAATGTGTGGCGACAAAAAAACAACAGCAAATAGAAAGAAATAAAATGGAAAGAAATGTTCACACGAATGAGAATGGGTTGATCAATTTCAAATCGATTAGTTTAACTGAAAATTATCTATCTCGATACGATGAAACTCGTGGGTTGCTATTCAATTCGAGCAAATAAATGATGAAAAAAAAATCGAGTGAAATGCGAATGAACTCAACGAAATTAATTAAGCTGAAAATTGTCACTCATTAGCGATTAATTAAACAGTTTTCTGTATTAATAAATGAATAGGAGCCGATTGCAGTATGTGTATATGTTTTGTTACTTTTTACCATTGCCACCATTTTCTCATCGGAATCGAAGTTTCACTCCTTGTCTGGGCTGGCAGATTGTCGTACCGTAATTAAACGACGATGATATGTCATACAGATAAGCCGAATATGTCAATTCATTGGTTTGAATGTCAGTCAAATCGAATTTCTGCTAATAAATTTGAATGTAACGGTATAGGCCATCATCAGTCGACAGAAGAGTGGCTGTGCTGTCTTTCGGACACACAATTTTATGAAATTATCGGTTGTGTTTGACCGATTGCTGTGCTTCAGTGTTCGACACAACAGCACCAGATTGACATTTAAAAGGCATGTTATCATATGTAAAACAATGCTAAATGCAATTTTATCGATTTTGTTCGTGTCTGCGGTGTCTGTTTTTCTTTTCGCGCTCTTTATGTATGCATTTTGATTTATTTGTGTACTGGTTTTGGTTTTTGTTTCGCATCGCATTCCACACCGACATTTTGCGATTGCTTCAAGTGTAAACATGAATTGATGGCTGAAAAAAAATGTAGCCGGTGTTATCTGCTTCAATCAGAAATCGAATATTGGTATATAAAATAAATTACTCTCCGGACCTGTGTGCATGAGGTGAAAAGTATTGCCAAAATCTGTGATTTTTTTTTTGTTGCTTCGTAAAAATAACAAATTGCTGCTAAAAACAAAAAGATCAACAACGTCCACCGATTGATTTATTCGAATAAATTTGAAAATGTTACTTTAAAGCGATAATGAAGTAATTTATATATATACGACGGATTTTCCATATGCGTTGAATGTACGTCTTTTTTTTCCTTCTTCTCATCTCGGTCAATATGCGCGCAAAGTATTTACGTTGGTCAGCACCGCAGAAAAAAAAATTAATCAAGTGAAGTTGAAGTGTCGAAATTTTTTTACGTTTTTTTTTGTTTTGCATTCTCACATGGTGATAAACCTTTATGGAGATTGGATTTTTGTAGTTGTTATTTCTAGTTTCGTTCACACTTCCATAAAAATCCCTTTTTTTGTTATCCAAAATCAAGTGGCCTGAAATGTAATTTACAAAAATAACACATTCACATAATCGGTTTTTGGGTTTGGGTGAAATGCGCACATGTAAGTGACACGATGATCGGTAAAGGTTGAAATTACCATCAATACGAGATAACAAGAATTTCAAAACGATTAATTACTGTTTACGTGGACGTTGTGTCTGTACCTAGTGACGTTTCTTTTTATCAATAGTTCATTTGCTGGCCGATCTTATGCATATACTAACAAGACCAAACGCTGTAATTAAATCACGCGAAATGGTGAAAGCGCAAGAATATTTACCACTCCTATTCGCATAATCATCGTTCATATCGGTCGTTTTCAATTAAGCCACATGCCGCTGACACCCGAGCTAAGCCATCCATACATCGTTATTCGATACTGTGCTTGCATTTGAATTTTTCTTTTATTAAAAGTGAACAAGAAAATATACAAACCGATAATTTACCACTCTCAAAACATACTGCACACACACGCCCCTCTGTTCATACATACAATATTGATCGATACTTATACAACGTCATCATCGGCCAAAGAAATACAACAATAGAGCTTGCAATCATTTTTGCACATTTGCCACGGCTGTGCATCGCAATTGAGCTGTTCGCCTTTGCAATTTTATGTCATATCAAGGAAATGAGCTTTGATTGCAATTTATTATATTTGCTAGTTCTTGTATTAAATCGTACGTACGTTCGTGAAATCGGACAGAATAGAGAACCATGCAGTTAACACATCAATTAAAAACTGAACAAAGATCTATCTGTCATAATGAAATCGATTGAACAACAGAAAATGTGAATTCGAATCAACAGTATATGATGGTGTGTTACAAACAGATTAAGTGGTTTGCAAATGTAGGTGGATCAACATCGCTATCGGGCAATTGAACATAACGAACCATATACACAACCATTTTCAACGTGATAATGCCTACATCTTCAATTTACGCTCACAAAACATTGCGAAATAACTTCGATAATTTAATTTAGCCTAACATCAGAACGGTGCACTATACAGTTCTCTCGATTGAAACGCGATGAGAATTTGATACTTTGATAAAATACTGACATTTTTCAAATGCGCGAATGTAGCTTCTTTCTGCCAAACTTTGCTTTGTTGAACGAGTTTCTCTTTTAATTATTGACATGGGAATTGGAAAAACCAATATTTCTCAACGGTTGACAGGTTTCAATCAATCATTTGCTCCAAATACAACAAAAACTACATCATCCATCGCATACCGTTACAAGAAGTCATACTGTCTTGTTATCTCTTGAGACGCAACCATCGTCTCCTTTTTTTCTCCAAACAAAGTGAAAAACCTCAAACCAATTAAATTGTTGGAATGATTAAAACCACCCAACTGTATGGACGACTACAAGTTTTACTCAAATTTCTTTATTGCCATCGACTTAAGGAGAGAAACGACATATTCTCTCTCTCCTAAGTTTTATCAATAATATACATTTTTATTGGTCGAAAGAAAAACTATCTTCCATTTCATTAGCCGAAGTACGCCTTTGCTTCATAAAATCAGCAATCAAGGTTTTTTTGACAGCATAAATAAATCCGACTTTATTATTTCACACCATTAATAGTGTCGAATGGACATTGCACATTTTTTCGCTCATTTCTTTGCGATCATCAGGATAGGGCTTAATCACATTAAATTGCGGAACATCCAATTTTTCTGCAATTCTATTCATTCCAAAGTGCATGCCAGAATTGCCAGATTACCGACAAATGTGGATAAAAGTGCTGTTAAAACCAATCCAATGACTATTTCAAAAGTATTTTAAGCCGACAAATGATAGTATTACATAGACTAAGTGATTGTCGTTGCTGATAAAAATGAATTCCAGTTGTTGTTGTTGAATAAATCTCGTTGGATCTTAAATTCATAAATAAATTCATGTCTTGCTGAATAATTTCAACCATTTCTTCCGATTAATTCAATTGCATCTGGGTGCCTGTTCGCAATATAATATTTTTCTATTTGTTCTGCATTGGTCGGCATTCTTTTTCACTTCGTTCCATTGCCACGGCAATTCTACCGTTTTAAATGAACCACTGTGACGATCCTATTTTAATCAGTTCACGCTTTTTCTTTGAAACTGAAAATTGAAATTGACCATGTTCTTCATGAAAGAAGAATAAAAAAAACATTTTTTCTGAAATTATTGTGATCGAGATAAGCAAGTCATATGTGGTGTATAAAAGGTAGGCAAATCGAATCGTTCCATTATTATTAATAAAGAAGTAGTTGGCGAACAGGAGTTCGCAGCCAATAATTTTGCGTTATTTAATGGCCAATGTTATTTATTGAATGTACAGAACTAATTTGATTTTTCGCACAATTCACGTGTGTGAAGATAAAAAACAAAACGAGATGTAATGTCCCAAGTCTTGATGCCTAGTCGCGATAAGGATACGAAGTATCCATTAGTTGTGCAAATTATTATTACCTCCGTTGTAAAATAATTAGTAATTGAAGTGTGGTAGTGGTTGTCAGAGCCACCAATGAGTATTACAAGACAATTTTACCAACATCTTAGATCGTTTTATCGTTCAATCTTCGGCGATATCGAAGTGCATTGATATAGTTGATGTGGATCACAAAACCATTTGCATTGATTGGTTTTTGTCAAACAAATTATCAAAACAAAAAATTACAATAATTTAGATTGATTTAAGCGGTAATATCCGCAACAAAATGAGCATTAAATGGAAGGAGATTGAGAGAGAAGGGGGAGACATAGCGAAGTAAAAAAATTCCAAACATTTGCCTATTAATGACTTTGCACCTCTGAAACGAGTGCATTTGTTTAATGAATACCGCTGCTAAATGTTGTTTACTAGTTTACTTGTTCGTGGCCATCCACGCAACATAAAAGACCTTCATTGGTCTGTATTTTTTTTTTTACATTTTACGTTAAAATCTCCAGATAAAACCAATTAGTTGACGTTGTATATTTTCCGAATATTAAAATTCAAACCTCGAAATCGTACAGATTCCAATGTTGCTTATGGATCCATTAGCATCGATACTCTTAGCCACTATGCTACAGAATATCTCGAATCACGTACATTGTTGCCGTTGCAATGCAAATGGATTTGTTTAATCGCGTTTAATTCACAAATCAATAAAGCACTTTTTCAAGTTCGGTGTGCGCAACCGACGAAATTCCATACAAATAATCAGAGTCAAACGAATACTGTGCTTCGACTCCGATTCTCAAGTACATTGCCATCGATTGCTATGAAATTTACATAGTCGGCCGCGGCTTGGGTTTTCGTCTTATTTGTTTTATACATTTGAGTGTGCGCTCGATTTGATCTTCGGTGGATTACCGTAACAAATATTCAAGTACCATAATCTATTTTGATCACCGTGTTCTTTTCGCTTCATTCTTTCGACACGTCGTTTCTAACGTGTTCATTAAATCACACTAACAAGAATCGTGTGCGGTTGTTGAAAAGGTGATTAAACCAATGCGTCTCTCTAGCAGAAGAATAACAACAACAACGAAAAAAACGGTGGTGTTTATCTACGAAAAAAATCTTTAAATGTGCGTACATAGTTGCAGGTATTTGAGTGCTTTAATTGGTGAATTGGCAGATTTACAGTATGTTCTGTGTGTTTTATTATTCACATGTTTCTCTCATTGCCCGACCATTCGGTTCATATGCAGAAGCTCAGAAGGTGTTCCTTAACACACATAATTAACTGACAGACAAAATCACTTTGACCACCGCCGCGCACATGCCAACATTCTTCAATTATTTGAAATGTAAATAATAGTGAGTCAAGCACACTTTCAATTCTCTTTCTTTTCTTGAGCATGCTCTACACAATGTCAGTGAAGTCTTTGTGAAGTTCATTGATTTCTAATAAAATTTACGAAAACTAACCGAAAAATGCGATCGTTTTTTGTTTCTGTTTCAAAATTGATGAGATATACAAGCACTTGACCGCTCCACTTTTTGTATCACACAAAAAGTGGCCTTTTCATTATGTGGAATTTCTCTTTCTGCTCTGTCTTTCCAGTTTTGTAAATTGATTCGACTTCTCTATCTCTCTTTCTTTATTTTTCAATCAAAATCGCAACATATTATTCACTTAAAACAATTTCCCGTCTCAAAACAGTTAAACGGCACTTGAACGAAGAACTCAAAGACGATCGATGGTTTTAATACAAAAAAAATTATAAAATCCATTGGTTGCATGTCTAATTGTCTGTTCACTTCGTGCGAAAGTGTGATCGCGACCGAACTTCAGTTGCCGACCATTTAATATGCAATACTTTTTTTAAATGAAAAAAAGAGATCATGGAAATAATATATGTTAAATTGCATCGTAATTTCGTACTTTAACTGCTGTTTCAGCGTCACTCAGCCAATTATAACACCAATCAAAAGTCCTGTGGTCTGTGGGCACGAAAAATTGATTTCATTGCATCCCAATTTATTGTAATGATGGTGATGGTAAAAAAAACCGGAGCACTTGTCTTTATCTGCACCGACACCGTGAATTTAATCGATTGCATTGCAAAAGATGTGAAAAAATAATGTGCGAAAATTATGTGTGATAAACAGCATTCAAAACTGCACCCATCATTATGCAGGCAATAATAAAAGCGCATCACATTTCTTGAGAAATCATGAGAGACAGGGCCAGTGCGAGCGAGAGGAAAGAAAAAAAAGTTTATGTAGTTGATCGAATAATGATAAGATGCACATCACATTTTGATGGCGATGATTTGTTTGTGACGACTGCATCACGACCGCTTTGATTGATAAGTCACAAGATAAAAAAAAAACAACAAAAACTGCAATTCAAACGACAAATATTCATTAAGAATCGGTTAATATAATGATGGATTATCGTCAACACTTCATCGTCATCATCGAAAGCATCATACAAAACCCACCATCGAAATTAAAAAGTAATCAACGGCAAGATCATCCTTGTGTGTGCGTGCGCAATTTGCTAATGCGATATAAATGTATAATGAGCAGAATTAAAATGATAGACTTCCTTCGTGTGTGTGTGTGTGTAAATCGTGGACTTCTTATGGTCACGTACGGATTATCCATCGGCTGAGTGTAGTGGTGTAACGGTAATTGTTTTCATAAAGTGTCATTATAGCGTGCATTAAAATTGTAATAATTGTTTATTAATACGTAATGGATTTGTGCGAATCGAACACGCCTTTTCGACATGTTTTACTCGTCTTCGTGCGCCATATCTTCTGGCAAAGACAGATCAATAAAAACTCACATCCATCTGAACATCACTCGTTTAAATCGATGTAACCATTAAATTTATATATTATTTTAGCCGATATTGAGGACATTTTGAAAGTTGTCGATATTCTCATCAACATTTCTTTTTTTCACGAAAGGAAATCGTTGTTTTAGGGCATTTTGCATCCAAAAACAACATTGGGATAAATCAAAAGCACACTGCCATAATGATGACGTGCATTGTCGACGAGCGGGAAGAAAACGATTCGATAAAAATCCGAAAAAAACACACTTTATTAACCATACTTTTGCTGTCAACACTTTGTTTCATTTAGTTCGGTCGGTCAGTATATCTTCAGCATGGAATCAAACATGGCACATGGCTTTCGCTCTCTTCACACTCGATTATCATGCATAATGAGAATGGAAACTGATACTCATTTTGTTCACGTTGTATCACCTATCACGCAGTCAATTTTAACCGTGTTTATGCTCGCATTTTGTGTATGCAAAGCGACGCAAAGTGAATTGATGCATATTCATCTGAATGTATGCGAACACAACAAATGTATAAATAAATAAAGTGGCGACTTTTTTGTTGCATATATATTCCAAAGGTTATAATCATTTTGGCATTGTGTCCATTGGCATGCATTTAAATATGTGTGATAAATTCAAACAGTTGTATGCCAATTTTCTCCTCTCACTCACTTCATTGCGAATTATCACACCATTTGTCTTCAGAACTGTAATTGTCGTATGTTTTTTTTTCACTTCGTGTTGTTGCTATATGTGTGCATATTACGATCGAACCATTTTAAGCGATTGCCGCGCTCTGAACAAAACGGATATATATCTTGTTGCCGCGCTTCGTTTTGGAAATAAAGTAAATGTTCAAGATTGTGGATGTATCAGGTTTCTTTTTATTTGACAAATGATCCTCGGGCCAACAACATTTTTATCACGAATATTTATTTAAATTCATTGTGCATTGTTTCTCACACCGACGGCAAAATGTGTGCCCATCGTTTGGTTTTGAAAAGAAAGAAAGAAATCGATTCCGACACAATTCATTGGCGCAAAAAAATTTGTTGAAATTCCACAATATATCGGCCACTTGACCACATTTTGATATTCATCGTCCAAGGAAACAAAATGACCAACAAAGAAAGAGAGAACGATTCGCACACCGTCAGCCAGTCTTTTCATTTAATTTACCAATAATACATGGCTTGTTTGCCTCATCTGAAAATCTGATTTGGTATATCTTTTATATAATTTATTAATAACACAACACACCACAAAACTGTACTTAGCCCATTTCCCCATTTGTCACAATCGCGATTTGCCGGAAAAAGTATCGAAATCGATCAAATCATTTTGCTCTATATTATTATAGTGCGAGTGAGAGAGACACACAGAGAGATGAAACGAAGAGACAGCCAAGTCTTAGCATCGATTCACAATGGCAAAAAAAGAGTCGAATTGAAGCGGCGAACGATCATGCCGATGCAGAGATAGGGGGATATATTTCGGAGAAACGAAAATATTGGACGACAAGGCGTTACTTGTGATATTAATCATTTTCATATTCATTCACATTCCGACTTTTATATCGATTGGGTTTTGATGTATCGCGCTTCTTTATAGCCGGCACCAATTGTTGTTCTTGCTTACCAAACCAATGGGTAACTAGAGTTTCTCTGTCTCTCGTTCGGTTTCCAATGGAAATGATTTCGAATTCGAGACAATTTGCACATTCATAAAAATTAATCGATTTTCACAATGCACACACAATATTCGGCATTCGAAATAAGCACTTGAGAGGGAGGGAGAGAGAGCGGAAGAGAAAGAGTGTCTGTGTAAAAGAAACAAAACGGTAAAAGAGTGTTTATTGATCTAAAATTATAAGTTGTATCCAAAAATCGATTCGATTCTGTCTCATTTTCGAATTTGGCTGCACTCTGCGAATGGGTTGTAGTCAGTAATTTTCGAATTGGCATAAAGGATACAAATTATGCATTTGCAGCAATTTTGAAAACAAATTGATCGCACCAAATGTGTAACAGTGCTTGCAATGTTATGTTGTTTCGTCAAAGTTCAGCACAAAAAAAAGAACGGCAATTGGAATGGCGGGCAAAATACAAACCTCTATAAAATAAACGAGCTGATAATTAAACGTGATTATCAAGAATTGGGTGTTTCAGTGTGCACTTGCATTTGGTCACACGCAATTCACCACAGTCAGGCGGCAGAAATTGCTCTCTCGAACATAATAGCAACGAAAAAAAAAATGACTCCGAGACCAATTTTTTTTGTGGTACGGTAACATTCACACTCATTTGCGTGCCATGATAACTCATGGCGCGAATGTACAAGAAAGTCACCGTGCGAATTGTTTAGGCATATATAAAAGAAGTGATCTGATTAACGATTTTATCGTTCGCGCTCAAGTTTGTTTATTTGACCGCATTTTCAGAAAAGAAGAAAAAAACGAAACATTAGTCGAGCAATTTGCATACGATCATTTTTTGTCGATTGTCACCTAATACATTTACGACTTTTTTTCGGTGGGTTGATCACACAGTCACATGTGATTCATGCGAAATAAGGTGTTCAAACACGAACTACAAACTTCAAAAACATGATGATCTTTTTACTGTTGGAGTTATATAGCTATGGATCATGATAAGGATAAACTATTCGCCATTCAGTTACCAACAGATGCATAATTTATGCCACATTGAAACGAATTCTACGCAACGCAGATAGATGTGGCATTACTAAGGTTACACACAGATGATCATTCACCCGGGGCTGGTGATGTGGGCCTAACATTTTACAGATGCTGGTTAATGATAAAAACGATAAACTTACTGTAAATAGAATCGTTTTACGCATGACGACGACGAGGAAAAAAACCAGTCGAATGCAAATTTTTGAGTCAGTGAAAATTATTGGCAAAGAACATGCAATTTGGATCAACACGAAAAGATCAAGGATCAAATTGTGATAAAGTATCAATGAATGCATTTTCAATTTGCTAAACGGCATAGACGGGTTTTTCTCTTCTGATTGAGACCTTACCGATAAATAAAATGTTTAATCGAAATTCCACGTCAGGGTCGCCGCCGAAAAAGAGTATGCATTCACTTTTTTCCTCATTCACTGTATTGAGGATTTCGTACAGTTATTCATCGACCGATTTTCCCATAACGATAAAAAGGTGCCGCCACGCACGAATAAAATCAAATGAAAAAGTGTCGATTTTTACGGCTTCGGTGTTGGATTTTTTTTCGTTCAAAAAATTTCAATAATTTTATCTTCTTGGTATGTGCTGTGCCATGGCGTCAAAATAATTAAAAAATGATGGAAAAAACACTTATTGAACACGATTCCGATTAATATTAATAAAAAAACACAATATATTCAAAGACATTTGCTTAGTCAGACTCTTGAGTCCACTCGAATTTGAACGGTGACGAGGGCGGCACACTTCAAAGCGAATCGGAAACCAAAATTAGAATTCGGATGCGTGCGTTCATCACGAGCAATCAATATCCAAACCATTTTCACATTCTTTCCAATCATAATGACAAACCAGTAGCACTTCATCAAATGCGGCGCTCACCTCTCGCTACTTTGATTTATCAAAGAAAATCATGTTCAATGTCCACATCTTAAGTGGTCTATTGTGGCGCGAACTCAAATGAAGCGATTTGATTTCAAACAAGAAAATTATTTCATTTATTTTTTTAATGTGGTTAAATTCTCACGATTCCGGGGAAGTAATCTTAAGTCTATTTTTTTTTCTAAACGAGAAAAAATGTTTAAGTCTTTGGAACCATAAATCTACTGTCATTTAAATGCTAAAGAGATTTCACACGAAATCTTATTTCAGTTTTAGCGCCGAAATTGCACCAGGAAACACTTAACAATTTCTTTTAAAAACTAATAAAATGCTTGCTTGATTGAAATTAAAAGCTAATAAAACGAGAACTAACTTAACGAATATTAAAGAAAAACGATTATGAAGAATAAGAAGATGAACAAGTAAAAAAAACTCTTAAAAGTTATTGAAATAGTCTTGTTTAACGGATTGCAATGAGTTGAGATCGATGTATTCATTTGGTTGTTCAATTAAGTACTGTTTTATGGCTTCAATGTTATTAAACTCAGCCGAAGCGGAATTCTCAGTTCGATTATTCATCTGTTCGTAATGATTGTATTCATTTTTCTCCTCCTCGATTCCAATGATGCACTTTGAAATGTCCATCAGATCAATTGAATTCGTGCAACTTTCTTCCAATTCATTGTTCTCACATGAATCGTTAAAGTTGAACGAATTTGATTGAAAATCAATCTCATCTTTTATGTTAACTTCATTTTCATCATTGACCGGTGCGGCGGTGGCGCTGACACTTGTAAAACGATCATTCAATCGTTGTTCTCTTGTGATTAATCGTTTTTGCACAATTTCCGATTCTTTGGTAAATTTTCGCTTTGAATTCTGTTGACTTTTGATCGCATGATTTTTCACGTGCTTCCTTAGAGACGAAGGATCCGTATAACGTTTTGTACATCCTGGCAATTGACAACCATATGGTTTCTGGCGAAAGAAAAATAAACAAGAAAAATAAGTTTTAAATTGAGATTCAAATAGACAGCATTCAAGATCAAATTTCACACCACTCACCGCATCAAAGTGTGTTCGTTGGTGTTTGGCTCGATCACTACTGTTGCTAAACACTTTTGAACAACCATTCCATTGACATCCGTAAGGGCGTTCGCCAGTGTGTGATCGCTGATGAATTTTCAAATTTTCCAGTCGCGAGAAAGATTTATCACAGCCCTCAAACTGTAAAAATAAAAGATTAACACTTTCAGTCATCTAAAACTTTCACTCAATCATATAAAAATTGTCGTTGACAGTTATTCAAAAAGAAATAAACACGATTGAAACAGCGCAACACTTAATCCAAACACATTTCAAGTAAATCAATCAACTCTGAACGAATGCAACATTCGATTCATTTCTAACGGTTGTCGATATCGAAATATGAAAATCGAATTTCTCACGGTCATTTATTTAGTTTTGTCACTGTTGAAAACATGGCAAGATGTGTGCAACGTGAACATTTTAATATGTGTGCATAGCCGCACACATTGCACTGTGCGACACATAGATCGATCATAATATCATTAAGCCCGCTACGACCTTTTTCTCACCCGCTTCATTTTTCGATTCATTAAGAACACATTTATTTCGGTGGCAGTGATTCACGCCCAGCATTTCTAAAACCATCCGATTTTTTACTTCTTGTATGCTTTCCATGTTTGTTTTTTTTTTCTTTTTAAAAGTCCTTTTCTGAATGCACACACCGAAATGAAGACGAACAATAATTGGAAACAGTGAATCAGTTTTGGTCGGTCAATGACATGAATGTAACGTTTTGGTTCTTGGTTATGCAATGAAAATCGGTCGATCCAGGGTGCAAGATTGAAACAAGTGCATCAACCAACAACCATATGCCATTCAGAGTGACAGTGAGAGTATATTCTATTTAAATGACTTGATCCTAGTCTCATTCTATCTCGTCGAGCAAATCACTCATTATGCACGTCGCACTTATAGAAAAAAGAAAAAAAATCATCCTTGTATCGTCACGTCTTCATTTCTTCTTGTTTTTTTTCTAACCGTACTTTTTTTTGTCAAAGGCTCATGAAGCGCTATTAATATTGTTTTTTTTTTTTTCTCTTCTTATTCTGTGTTATGGATTGTTTGCTTCATGCATGGATTTTTGTGCTGTGAATTATGACATATACCCCTTGTTAAGTAAGGACAAAACATAATGAAATTGTACAACAACTTGGAATAAATCGAATAATGAAAAAACGGTAAATGTAAATAATAGACAACACATGTGCATGTTGCTGTTATGATGTTTGTGTATATAGTTTTAGTTGGCCTTTGCCACCAAACAAACAAACGTAAGCACAAGAAGTATGAAGAAGAAAAAAAACGCCATGTCATGAAGGCACTAACAAGAAAAGCAAAAAAAACCTGAATAATAACAGTTTATCCGAAGAAGGGCTAAAGTGAGCGGATAAAAAACTGTAAAGCAGATAAAAGTATAATGTAATTAAGAATTTATGTTCACGCATGAAAATAAAAATTCAATTCTCCACTCCATTCATACCACAACACACTGCCACATACTGAGCACTGGCAAAGAGTGGCAAACGAACGAGAGCGAGTGAGAGAGAAAGAGAAGAGAAAAAAAGTGAAATTATGCTGTTTGTCATGTACACACGAATCAAATAGAGTATGTAACTAACTACGAACCAGAAGAGACAAATTCAAATAATTTATGGGTTTGAAGCGGTACGAAGGACGACGACAATAACAACAACAAAAAACGTTATTTCAATTTAAAGATGCGCTTTTTTTTATCGATTAACCATAAATAGCGTCTTAGAGCATAAATCGGAAAAAAATGTAAATGTCCTTATTCCACTTTGTCTCTTCATACGCATATGAATCCTTTGCGAGTGCACAAGTGCATTCCTCTCTAGAGACTTAACCCGTTACCACATACTCTATAATAATGCTTGGGCGTGAATAAGTTCCATTGGAATCAGTGATATAGAAAAAAAAAATGTTATCGTCAAACATTGAAATTGAAACCATACAATTACGCACCACATGTGTCATTTGTTTTTGGTGCGCGGTCGGTTTTCTTCATGCGAGAGTTTTGTTCTTCACAGCTTTGTTGTTGTTTTTTTTTTTGCTTAGCCCATTCCAATTTGAGGTTTTTTCTACTCTGTGGCTTTCGGTGTTTTTTTCTCAATCTTTTTCAATAAACATAAAACTAGCGATGTCCTATGTCGTAAAAAAATATTTATACATTTTCATAACGCACGCATTCACAAGTCAAGTGGAATGCATTTTAAAGTAGCGTGTGTGTTTCTTTTTCTCTTTCTGTCTTTTTTTTCATGTATGTTCAAATAATTTATACACAATAATGATCATTATGATGAAATATATTTACAACCGTTTTTATTATTTAGAGGGAGAAAAAAGACCGTTTTATGAAGTCATAGTGTATCTTTTTAATGGATACACACCAAAAACATAATAACTACATTTAAAAGCAACATTCAATTGGATACACTTACCTGACACTTATTTGGCTTCTCACCGCTGTGAACTCGCATATGAATCAATAGTTTGTATCGAGCATTGAATGGTTTGTATTGACGGGCACAGTCTAACCAGTAGCACGAAAATGTGTCTCCCTTCTTCACCTCGATGTGCGTTTTTTCGATGTGTTTCACCAATTCACTTTGATTCGCATAAATCTTAAAGCATTTTTCCCATTTGCATATCCATTCTTTGGCGTCTGATTTATCAGCGGTAATATTTGAAAGTTTGTCCGTTTCGAATGTCGTAACAATTTCATTTTTGCAATCCAATATTTCATCAACGAAAATATTATCGGTGGGTGATTCTGGTTGGCTTGTTTCAAAATTTAGCATTTCCCAAATATTTTTTCCATCGTGATTCGATTTATCTTCGGCGATTTGATTGAAATTGAAATTATTCATCGATTGTAAATCAATGTCATTTTGAATGACACCCGAATCGTTTTCGATTAAATCGAAATCGTCTCGATCCAAATAGTTGGTTTGAAATTGTTCGGAAATGGTGGATATCGGTGGTAGGCCATTCGATGGTTTTGGTGATATTGAATCACCGGTATTTAACCATGATTCAAGATTTGGCGATGCACACATCGATTTCGATTGACAATTGCTCTCATTAAAATTCATATAGTCATTGTCGGGTTGTTCAAATTCAGTTGTTTGTTTACCTGGATTGTCACAGTATCGTTGAAAGAACTCAATGTACTCCGGTTCAAAATTGAAAATCTCCTCTTTGATAGCTTTGGCTGTGGATGCCGTTGGAATGGCCGATTGTACAGAATTAGGAGTCTCGACCACTGAACCCATGTCGAACCAATTGAAACAATCATTGTTGAAGGTGGATTGATGCGACGTCGCAACAGTACTATTCAAACCATCCGAATGCAATTGATAGTCGGTGTTTTCAAACGATTTTGATGGTAAATAAAATGTTTGTGGTGACGTTGGCGTTAATACAGCCGATGAATTCATATTCAAAATATGATTTGATCCACATGAATAACTCACTGAACTATCGACTTTTGTCGGCTCCATATACATATTTACCGATTTGGTCGTTGTAAATATATCCGGCGAAAACATGTCACACAACTTTAACAATTATTTTTATTATTTGTAATTTAACAAAAGTTATATTTTATCGCCGAAAATTCAGCGTACTAATTTTCAATTTATAATTGATTGAGTATTTATTACGAACATCGAACACTTTTACCACTTCCTAGTAGCGTGTAACGCAAATGAAATATAAAACTAACGATCACGTAACTGTAACAGGAGAATGCGTGCTGGCGCGATCCCATTTGAAGATCAAATAAACGAAAAATGTTTGAAATGTTCGTTGTTTACCCTTAAAAATTTGTCGCATCACCATATTTCATGTCTTCCATCGTATCTTGTTCGCCGTTTAACATGTTAGGAGACAAAATTGAGTGAGCAAAAAAATGTGTGTGTGTGTGTCATTTTCTTTCTCTTTCAAATTCCATAATTTTCGTCAGACACATGTGTCGTCAAGCAGGCTCACTTACCGTACTCAAGATCATTTCGTTCAAAACGCACATGTATCATTGTAACGAGAATTCTGTGTTACATTGTACATACATAGATAGATATTGATAAAAAAAAGGATACGAGTTAGTTGTTTGTGTGCATTGTGCATACACTTATACAACTAAAAACACCAATTCCCGCATGATTTAAAATAGCACTCGCATCGAACATGATACCGATGCACGAGACTAAACTTACTCGTAAATTATGCACTTGCAAAGTGTACCGATTTTTGACGATTGGCAGAATCAACTCATGTTTTTTCATCTCATTTTCGGTTCAGAAATAGTTCGAAAGTGACGAGAAATATATAAATCAAAGAAATTGATGTTTTGATCAGTATCCATAAATAAATCTGACCCCATACGTGGCGTATTGCCTTTTTGTCCCTTTTTTTCCGATGTTTTTTTTTTCGTTCTCGTCATTCTGTCATTCAAAATTTAACTATTTTTAAATCACTTTAAATTCTGGTGCCTTTTAAATGGTAGCAATTTGCTTACATGAGAAATTCAAGTGAAAAAAAAAATCCCATAAAAAGTTATAAATATTCATAAACACAAGACGTTTTCATATTTAGATTAAATTTCGTTTATTAAAATTAAAATCGCACATAATAAATCAAAATAGAGTCTCTTCACTACGAATATATTCGCCAATGTCAGCCTGATGGAAGCAAACTGTTGTGAGCGGATCTGTAACTTTACATTCGGCCGTTGACCTTGCGGTTACTCCGAATCCCAATGGTAAATCATTCATCGAGTACACAACAACTCCTTGATGTTTTGGTGTGTTTTCGGTAATACGGCCCAGTCCTGATTTGGAAATATGATTTCCATACAAATATTGTTGTTCGGCCGATGCTTTCAACCAAACTTTGTACCTGTTGACAGACACAAAAAAATTGATTAATTTGATAAAGAAAAATAGGCCGAGTTAATAATCAATGAGTTCAACACTTACTGTGCATATGGTGCCAAGTAGGTGAGTGCCGTGATATTAAATTTGAATTTGTTGGTTTTTGAGAATTTGCCCATACAACAGCCCAAGCTAATCAAACGATCTCGTCCAACATTTTCGGCCAATTTCAATATCTTTTCCGACACATAGTAAACTTTGTTATTTTGTTCACGGAAACAATACGTGCCATCCGGTCGGTCAATTAAATGTTTCACATTTTCACCAATGCTGAAATGAAATAAACACATTGTTTACAGTACCGCACATTGCACACAAGATAATTGCATGTCGCAAAATTATTCCGAATTACTTACTATTTAGCCAATTTTTCGAAGAAAACTTTAGCTCTCTCTTCATCCAAACGCTTCATTTTGTTTTTTGTTCAATTATTCTGTAAAAACTAATTTTTCTTTAAAATTTATCTCGTTTTGGAATGCAAAACAAATAAAAACGTGCACGCTTTTGAGTGTATTTGACACAATGAAATGAACACATGGAATTGAGGTTATGTCAAATACTGAGCAAAATCATCTGTCAAATAGACATGGTGCTTTAACTGTCACCAATGTTTTTTTATCACTGTATGAATATTCAAACGGGTTGTATTGTCCGCTTTCAATCAGAAAAAAAATCATATGCTAATGTTGTTCAAAAAATTGTGAATTTTAATTGACACCCAAGCATGTAACGACCACCTTTTTTCCGTGCAATTATTTAAAACAACAGTTGCACACACTTCGTCGAAAGAAAAACGTAGTAAAAAAATTCTAGTTTTAGCACTTTGAGGAAACACCAAATGACAACAACTATAATTATTAACCATAAAAAGGTGTCTTAAGTTTTCACCTCTAATTAGCAATAATTAGCCATTATGCGAAAATAGTTTCGGTAAACATCAATTGAATTCGAATTTAGTATGACAAGCATACTTTTTTTTCTACTTTAATCAATATGGCTAAACGTGTTTTTAGATGTTTGGAGCAAAAATTCTGACATAGTTTAAGCAATTTTGGTGTTTTTGTCAATCGCCTTAATTCAAAAATGGTAAACGATGAATCATAGCAGAAGAACTCTAGAATTACATGATTATTTTTTTTTATTATTCTAATACGAAAATGTGATATTTGAACTTGTATGTATTGAAGATTAGAGAGAAAAGTCTTTAAAACGCCTTAAGATATGCAGCCATCGATTTTCTTCCTTTCAAGTCCAAATTCTGGACAGTACAGATAAGCGATATATAACTAACACCAACATACTAATATTACATACATTAACGCACTGCAAATATGATAGCTGCTGCGATCCAATGTGCAAAGTTAAAAAGATTCATTATTCATCCTTGATGACCTTTGAATCGACTTCTTAAAATACGTGATAAGGCTCAGGCGATTGCAACATAGTGGCAAAATGCAATATTGTTGACATATCTTTTGTGTACATATGTATTTAAATTTCAGTTTTTCTCTTTTCTCTATTCTTCATTCTTCACTCACATCACATATCTAACACAAACAAAGTGAGAGTTGGTGTTATTTATATGCCAAACGAAGTGCAGTGTGTTGTTTATTTGGCGCTTGTCACTTTAGTCGAATCAAACATTTTGCGCTTGATAGATCATAACTGAAACGAGTTTCGATCTCTCTCGGTTCTGTGATTTTTTTTCTGTCAACCATCATTTTAATAACAAATCAATTGAGGGCATATTAATTTTAATTTAAATATCGATAGTGTTGTGTAAAATGTAAGCGCTTGCTACGACGATAGTTTTTTTTTTTTCAATTGATGTGAGTAACAATTTTGTATGATTTTCAGGAGTGCGAAATACAACACCGAGGCTTATATACTATTATTGATACTGGGTGCTTTGCAGCATACATCGTTTGGTTTGGATTGTTTTGTGAGTGATTTTGGCAATTATAATGAATCCACCAAAGATTGTAGTGATGTACACCGTCTCACATTCATAAACATATCAGCACCATGGAGTCGCATTCCCGCAAAACTAATTGAACAAACACAAAGAATTCAAGGGATTATTGTAGATGGTCAATCGCTTAAATCAATCGACAATAAAGGATTTTGTGAATGGAAATATCTTACATCCTTCAGTGCTGACGCGAATCAAATAAAAACGTTGCCATCACGAATGCTTGGTGATTGTCATAACCTTCAAATGTTATCGCTGTCGAATAATAGTGTGAATGATATTTTCGAAGATACATTTTATGGATTGTCTTTGTTGGTGGAACTAGATTTATCAAACAATCAAATAGTCAGTTTGCCCGATGTCGTTTTCCATCCGTTGATATCGTTAAGAGTCCTTCTCTTGACAAATAACAAAATTGGAGTCATCGACAAAGATCATTTTACGCATAATTCCGTTTTGAACGTTTTGGAATTAAACTACAATCAAATCAATTTCATTGAACAATCCGCATTTTGGAAACTTGAACGTTTGCAAACATTAGAATTGTCATTCAATCCGGAATTGAAGGTCATCGATTTAACAAGTATGGATCGTTTGCATGATGTATATATCAATAATTGTAACTTGAGCAATCTACATATACCAAATATGTTGGAGGAAATCAATGCTAATTCAAATAAAATCACCCGGTTGAGCATTGATTCAAATAGCCTTTTGTCGGGACTGTATTTAAAAAATAATTCATTTCAAGACATCAGCGAATTGACACAAGCAACCAAATTAAGAACACTCGATATTTCAAACAATAATATCACGACCATTGATTTCTCATATTTGATGGGAACACAAATACGAGAATTGTTTGTGTTAGATAATCCCATTCAAAACTTTAATGTGAACTCCTTAACAAGCATAAACACAATTAAATTGATCGAAATTTCGCTTAATAATCTGGATGACCAAACATTGGCCGATTTGATGAAAGAAACACGCGATAAGCATATCTCTGTACAGGACCCAAATAGAGTGCCGCGTAAATATACTACACCGTTACCTATTGTTACCACTTCAACTAATGGCCTCACCACTCCAACTAATGGAATCACCACTCAAACTAATGGCCTCCTCACCACTCCAACTAACGGCCTCACTACTCCAAGTTCGGTTGGTCCTGTTCAAATACCAACAATTCCAACCACTCCCAATGTTCCGGTACCATCGCCAGTTGACACCATTGATAGTCTATTAGATCGAATAAAAAAATTGGAATCACTCACAACGATTCTCATATGGGTGCTTGTTGCGTTTTCGATATTTATTTCATGTCAAGTTGTTTTATTCGTGGTGACCAACTATAGACGCTGCAGTATTCCCATTCCAAACATATTCTCACACAATGGAATATCGAATGGGCAACGAGACCATATAATGACCAACAGCATGGATCCGATTTTGGAAGATACACTATAACATCTCTGGATGTTGATAAAAATTATTATTCATGTTTATTCTTCGAATCTCAATTTAAATGAAATACATAGTTCGGGTATATTGTAACCAAAGTTAAATGTCTGTATAAATGCATCGTCTCAATCATGTTTTGTGATATTTTTTTTTTCTTTTGAATAATGGAAATATACATAAAGTTCTGAGTGATAAGGAAGCGAAATAAGTGATAAGAATACAATCAAACAAATTTTCAGAAAGAGAAATAACCATTTTGTCCTATTAAATGATTTTTATTTCACTTTTAATAGTGAACAAATATGTAAATTATCTTCTTTTTTTTCAATTCCATTGATTTCAGATTTTTTTTAAATCTCAAATTTTCATTTTCATGTTGACAGAAAAATCACTATAATTAACTTTCTGAATGAGTCATCTTTACTAATTCTTGATGCCAGCAGCTTTTGTTTTCAGATATCAACATTTTTTTTATTTGTTTGTATCGTAAGTATTTGCATGTCTCGCCCACTTGTTCGTGTATTTTGGGGAAACCACATGATTAAATGCGTTTAACCGTTTGAACAATATCAATTTCACTCTATCAGTAAAACATACATACTAATACCACATTCTAATCATAATCATTTTTTAGCGATGGTAGGTATGCGAAATTGTTGGAGAAAAACAGAAAACTAATGAGTTGAAATATTTATGAGAACAAAAAATGAAAGAAAAAATGAAAGTCAGGGCCAATTTAAAAATAAATCTTATGATTGACGTGAGTGCCCGTGCATAATTCGTGTAAGATGCTGTACTCTATTTCTTATTGATCAAAATTATCAATATTGAAAAGACCAAAAACAATGTCACAAAAAAACACGCACCAATATTTCAATGTCATAAAGTTCATTTTTCAATCATGTTATTGATAAGAATAGCTCTACTTTTATGTCTCCATATATTCTTTATAGAGCTCATCGTTTAGTATAGTTCAGAAATTGGCATCAGATAGATTGTCAAATAGAAATTATTTTTTACTCAAAACCGTTCATTTCGCTCGAATCAGTATTTAAAGGAAATTTCTTTGAATTGAAAAATTGATAGATTTACATGATGTAAGTCATATTCAGGTTCCCTTACTATACCATGTGTAGTATCATTTTTTATTAAGATTCAAATTTATTATTTAACTATTTCAGGATTACACAATTTAAATCAATCATTGGTGTTGTGCAATTGGTTCTGGTGATGAGTCATGCGGTCACTGGTCAAAGTTATACAATAAGTAATTTGGGAAAATCAAACGAAGGCTGTAAGAAGATAACGTTCGATGAAATAACACAAGATATTCCAAGCGAATTATCAAATGAAAACGTTTGTTCCGTCGAAGTGAGAAATCAACAGCTCGATATCATGACTGTAAAAAGATTTTGCGGTTGGAAAAACCTCACATATATCTATGCTGAAATGGATAATATAACATCATTGCCCGCCAACTTTCTTGCTGATTGCCACAATCTCCAAACTCTATCATTGTCTGGAAATAAAATCAACACTATCGATGAAAATGCATTTCAAAATCTATCCGCATTGACTACTTTGGATTTGTCAAATAATAATATCGATGTATTCAATGGAAGTGTTTGTAAGCCATTACAATCTTTGACCAATTTACGTTTGAACAACAATAAATTAAAAACGCTCAATGCAGATATATTCCAAAACCTCACAAAGTTGGTTAAATTAGATTTGAGCAACAATTCAATTAACCAAATAGATAATAACACATTTAACCCACTGCAAGAATTGAGAGTGTTGAACGTATCATTCAATCCAGATTTAAAATATATGAAATATACGGAAATGCCAAAATTAAAAGTGCTAAATATTGCACATGATCAATTTACAGATTTGTATGTTACATCAAATATGACGAAAATCATTGCCGAATTCAATAAAATCTCATCATTATCTATTGACCCAACGAACAAACTCGAAAGGATATATCTACGAAATAATTCGTTGCTGCATATCGAGTGGATATGGCAAACACCCAGTTTGAAGGTCTTAGACGCCCCGCATAATAATATCTCATTCAATTTTCAATCGATGTTTGTGTTTTTCTCAAGAAAAATTGAATCTTACGATTTGACTGGAAATCCCTGTAATTTTCAATTAGATAAACTTGCTGAACACGATGAAATTATGGCAACTTATATAACACATAAAGTGACTCGTTTGGAAAATGATATAAGTAATTTAATTAATTTAACCGAAAAAGTGTCTGATCTTAAAGCAATGACATACTGGATGATAATTATATTCACGCTATTTATGGTCTTTCAAATCAGTTTATTTGTTTACAAAAATCGTATGCATTCGAACGTTTCATTTCCAAACGTATTTGGACAATCTAATAGGCCAACCAATCGAAGCGATGAATTCAATGAATTTTATCCAAATCTATTGGAACATGGATTTTAATTACAGTTTCTTCTGTGTGACATTATATACTTAACATTTTCTATATGAAATAATTCAAAATAAAAAAAAATATTTTTTTTTTCCAAATTCCATGAAATGTGTTATTTTTTTATCACTTCAATGTTGCTGCTGCGCTATTCATATTTTGATTATTATAATCTTTTTTTTTCTTTATCAATATTAAATATTAAATTTGACACAAGCCAAAATAAAATGTTTTTATTTTATTTGCCAAGTTAAAGTTTATGTAATTTTGAGAAATGAAATTAAAACTGAACATTCAAATGAATCAAAAATGAAATCTAATTAGACTGAAAACATTCACGCATGAATGAAAAGAAGTTTATGATGATTGTTTAAAAAAACGGGAAATTATCAGCGAATAATGGTTTGACCCACACATCATTGTTTTATCGCTTCAATGTCACTATTTTATACATGCAATTATGATGAAATGTATATGATTGCTTATCGTTGAAGTCACCATTGATGAAATGGTAATTCAAGACATTATTTAGTAATAAATTATCACACATTCAATGCTATACCGGAAGAATTTTGAATTTAGCAAGAAAAAGAGATGAATTCAATACAAGAGAAAGAGAGAAAATTCGTTTTGTTTACAGATCAATTTGGTAAGTTTTCAAAGAGATGTCGCTGTATTCTGAGCAACTTTTGACACATTCCATATAATATGTGCTATATGTCACATTCTTTTCCACACATACACACGCACATGTATTTTATGTATTATATACTTTACATCACGTTGTACAGGCCCAATGTAGAGAGTCTTTTTCTCTAATAAAACTAGCACGATAGCTAATCTAACATTACATTTAGAAAACAGAAGTTGCCGAATGCAACAACCGCGGTTTTGAACGGTCCAACCAAACCAAACCCAGGTGAGTGTGCAATTTCAGTGTAAAATTTCAGCGAAAGTGAATCTTTGGAAATGTGTCTCGAATATAAGTGGTATTTTGGTTTTCAATAGGCAAAATAAATCAATTTTAAAATGAACTGACGCAGAAAAATTGCTCAAATGCAAAAGTGACTGTGCGTGAAGTGTTACATAAGCAACATATTGAGTGTGTTATGAAATCAATATTTCGTTTTATTTCAATGAATACTTCAGTGGGTATGGCAAAAATTTCGTTGAACCTTTTAATCTGATGATTTTTATGAAATGAAATCGTATTTTATATGAATTCAAACGGGCGCCGTTCTCATTCATTTCATTGGAAATGTCACTAAAAAGGTCAAAGTGTGTTCATATATCAAGACCCTTTTATTCAATTCATGGCTATAAATGGATTGAGTTGCGGCAATGTAATGAAAAAAATCTGCTCAGTTCATGTACAAATATTTAGCGTGGGTTAGAATCAAGGACAAGATTTTTGACAAACGCTTGATATTAAGCACTTGTTGATGCATGGATGCAAAGTTTTATCACAGAAACGATTGTCGCATTCTATCTATGAATGTATATATAAATTTCTATGGAAGCATTTCTGTTGAAGTCAGCAGAATTCAAATAGATCTTCAATGCTTTTACAAAGAGTAAATATCATGGCCTGGAAATGCCTATGTAATTTACATATAAACGAGTGAGACTCAAACATGTTCTTCTTTTTCCATCAAATATACCAGTGGCGCCACCAATTTTACATATAAGCGCATACAAAATTTTCAATATGGCTGCGCCCATGAGAGAGAAAATTTCGTCTCATTCATTTCCGCCCCATGGTAAATATTTTATTTATTTTCATTACGTCTACAAGGCCAGCCAATTCAATTTAAGTCATGCTTAAATGACCCAAATAGAATTCGTTTTTTCTCGAAATTACACCAACAAATGACTGTGCAATGATATGCTATAGAAAGAACATTTAATGAATATGTATATAATGTCTAGACAAAGATAAAAAAATGGATTGACACAACTCCTCTCACGATTTTACCTGCATCTACGTCAGTGCAAGTATCCGATATCTTGGATAAAGCTTTTTTTTACATTTTGACAACTGAATAAAACGGGTTTATTTATTTTTATTTGAATGCAGCGTCAACGGTTTACCTACACAAACAACGCACAGGCACACATGTGTCAATCAATGGATAAATGTTGATTTTAACTTAAAATCGTTTAAGATAATCAAGTTTCACATTGAGTATGACCATACATTTTAGATTTGTATTGAACCACCAGGTCTTATTTTGTATTTTTGTTGAAATGAAATCAATTGAATGCATTAATCATTAATCTTGCTGATATTACATCAGTTCCATTTAAAATTTTATTATCTGTGAGTGTTCAGCTGTCGAGCCAAGAAATACAAAGATTCAAACGCATAAGGATTGAAAAATTGCAATAAAATGTACTAAGTATAATGAATAAATTCCAATCATTGACACGTATTCACAAGACGAGTGGTCTTTTCGATGGCAATAAATTATTGGAGTTTCTATTTTTCTGTCTGTATACTGACTACATTCAGTGGCTCAGTGAGACACACGCACAGCACATCGAAAGATCAGTTGTCGTTTAAACCTTCGATAAGCAACAGCAATATCATACGCAGTATACGATTCAGAAAATAAAAGTCATTTTAAGTGAATAAAGCGGTCAAATATTTGAATAAACACACTTTCTTTTCTGCGTGATTCAGAAATATTTTTAAATAATTGTAAGTGAAATTATTTTTATTTTTATTTTGGCTCGAGATAATCTGTACTTGGAGGTAGTGGGTTAAATAATTTTTCAAAAGTTGCCTGACATAATCAATTGTGGCCTTGATGAATTCACAAATCACATGATTCAACTAGTTTTCTTGCCAAATCATTTTGAATGTGGAACAAACCAGTTATCATTTTTTATGCTGAATCACTGTTGATGGAGTTTGTAATTGAAACTACTTCATGACACTTTGAGCTAATCAAAAGCGGTAATTGTGGCTTTGTCATTATATATCTGCATTTATTTAATGAATTGATTGATTTAAGTACTTTTCCAAGACCACACATACCATTTAAATGCAGGAAAGAAATCTGGTTATGCGGAACGAACATTTCCAGTCCACAATAAACTTTCCTTTTAATTGGAAATAATACAAGTTAGTTTAAAAGTCACTTGAACATATTTGGTTTAATTGATTTTTCGACTTATTTTCGTTCGGAATCGTCATTATAAATAGTTAATAATTATTGTATTTTCCTTTTTTTATTGAAAAATTGCAAAATTACTTAGAATTTTAATACCGCAATGACTGTGAGCTATATCAAATTCACGAATAGAAAATTTAATAAGATTCCTCTGGATTTTTTACTTTTATAACATTTATTTCATTTGACAAATTTTAGGCTTGCAAATTCATGAATTTTATTCAAAGTAACTCGAAGAATTAGATTCATTCAAACCGATAATTTTTACTTCTCTAAAATTGTATCTCAAATTACATGATTGCTCTTATCAAATGCTATAAAAATAGCACATTTCCGCCTGAATTGTGATTTTTCGAGAGCAAGCCACCTATTATGTTAGGTTAGACAGAACAATTGTGTTAAATAATATCAATTGACGCATATGTATGATATGATGTAAGATCTTCAACTAGTTTCTTTACATTCAATTATATATTTTTGTGCTTTGTACTTCGTTGAAAGTATGCAATAAAATTTCGAAAGAATCATAAATATTAACACACTCAATTTCAAAATTATTTGAGTGCGAAACAAATGGAAATATCCAACCATAAAACAGTTTACGTTAAAACAAGAATAATTCAACCGATAAGACATTGCAAAGTCAATACATTCAAATGGATTTTTTTCTTTGTGATTTTCTCTGTTTGAATATACTTATTGGCAATGATAAAATCAATAAGAATTAATTACGGCCGGATTGGTGTCAAAATGTACAATTGGTCATGCAATATCGTGTGGTGTTATTTGCTGTTGAACGATTGTTTGTGTGATACAGATATTTGACAACAACTTAGGTATTAAAAGTAAAAAGTTCGAGTTACCTTCATTTAATAGTTTCTTGACCTTTACTCCATTCCATAGCGTGTTGAACTTTTTTTTTAATGTCGAAAGGAAGTTTTATTTGCTTGTGGTATAAATTATTATTAATAAGCCTGGGTTGATAAATAATTAATTTTCTCTTCCAACGTCAAACAATTTATTACGCAAATGATATTAATGGCATATATTTTCTTTTTTTTTATTTCTTTTTAGCTTTCATAAACATTTAACTCTGTGTGTCGTACGGTAAGCAGCATTAAGAAGATGCCTTGCCCATTTTTGACTCGCCTCAGTACAAACTATGTGCGTAACTATGCTCCGGTATTGTTAAAAACCTATGGTTCACAATGTCCGGTTGTTTCACGCTCAATTTCATCGTTGCAAACTCCACCAATTGCCAACGTATCAACATCGACTAATGCAAACGCCACTGAGCCATCCGTTCAGCCAACTAATTTGGATTCGAATGATACAAAGTGTCCATTTTTGTCATCATCTTCGGCCGCCAACATTGTTCGCAATGTGACTGATTCCGTCGAAGATATACCAACCGAACGGACATTTGCTTATGAGAATTTCTTTCATGAGCAAATTCAGCGCAAAAAGAAGGATCATTCGTATCGTATCTTCAAGAAGGTGAACCGATTGGCGGGCGTCGGAGAATTTCCAAAAGCATTCGAATATTCATGGGGTGAAAAACCGATAACCGTTTGGTGGTGAGTAAATTACACAATATTTGGTTGTTTTTTTTTTGTTCAAACATTTGAATAAATTGAAAATATGCATTGAATTTCAGTTCAAATGATTACTTGGGTATGTCATGTCATCCAGAAGTTAAGGCAGCAGTTAAAAAGGCGCTAGAGGAAAATGGAGCCGGAGCTGGGGGGACGCGAAACATTTCGGGCAATACCCTTTATCATGAAAGTTTGGAGAAGACGTTAGCAAATTTGCATCAGAAGGAGGCTGCTTTGGTGTTTACAAGCTGTTACGTGGCCAATGACACCACATTATTTACGCTTGCCAAACAATTGCCCGGTTGTCATATCTTTTCGGATGCTGGAAATCATGCGTCAATGATACAAGGAATACGAAATAGTCAGGCACCAAAGCATATCTTCCGTCACAATGATCCCAAGCATTTAGATGAATTGTTAAGCAAGGTTGACAAATCGGTGCCGAAAATTGTCGCCTTTGAAACGGTACATTCAATGACCGGTGCCGTTTGTCCACTGGAAATATTGTGTGACATTGCACATGACCACGGTGCATTGACTTTTATTGATGAAGTGCATGCAGTTGGTTTATATGGTGAACATGGTGCTGGCATTGGGGAACGTGACGGACAATTACATAAAATGGTAATTTATTATTATTAAAATATCTCAACACACCCAATATTATTGTTTTTTTTATTAATTGCTTATAGGACATAATAAGTGGAACACTGGGTAAAGCTTTCGGGAATATCGGTGGTTATATTGCATCATCCTCTAATTTGGTCGATGTTATTCGTTCTTATGGAGCTGGCTTCATTTTTACGACGTCTCTACCACCGACTGTACTGGCCGGTGCACAAAAAGCTATTGAAATTCTGGCATCGGATGAGGGACGAGCATTACGTTCAAAGCATCAAGATAATGTACGATATTTGCGTACAGCATTGAAGAAGGAAGGTTTCCCCGTGGAACACACTCCAAGTCATATCATTCCCATTAAACTCGGTGACCCATTGAAATGCACACAAATTTCCGATTTGATGATTCAAGAGCACGGTCACTATGTGCAGGCAATCAACTATCCGACTGTTGCACGCGGCCAAGAAAAATTACGTTTGGCACCGACACCGTACCATACACGCCCAATGATGGACATTCTTGTTGCTGACATGAAAAAAGTTTGGAAGAAACTCGAATTACCTTTGGAAGGTTCACAGTGCACTGAGGTAAGCACAAGAAAATATCGTTTTTTGTCTTTTTCAATTTCAATCACAATTCACATGAATCGAAACATAATCTATTCGTTTGTATTTCGTTATAGGAATGTGCTTTTTGCCGTAAACCAATTTTATTCGAGCATTTTGAAGAACGTACCCGCGGATGCGGCATTGAGATCAACTGTGCCATTCCAAATTGCCCACAAATGGTTGTTGCTGCCAATTAAAACTGCACATTATCGAAAATGGATCACGATTTTATTTTAATTTTATTTTTTACTTCTTTTAATTTGGTGTTGTGGATTTGGTTATCAATGTAACTTTTATCGCGAGGAAAGATATAATATGATTTGATTGGTTTTGTGATATATTTTTTTTTCAAAAAAGCATTACCAATTTTTATTCAACAAATATATCCATGAGGTGTTTTTATGTTATTTTACTCTTTTTTTTCAACATGGTGCATGGGAGATAATTTCAAATGGAAATTAATAAAACAATTGATGTTTATTTTGCAAAGCAATGGAATATAAAAAAAAGTTTATTTATTTCTTCAAATTACAATCTAGAAAAAATATAATCAAAACAAATATCTTATTTTTTGGATGTGTCGCAGTGTCTTTAGATGACTGTAAGTATCAACATCGAACTTTTTTGTGAACGAAGAAAGACAAAACTTTTTAAAGAAAAACAATTTTACTGCTACAAATAAAGCAACTCTCTCTTTACCTGTTTAATTCGTGAATTTTACTGGATTTATGTGTACGAAAGATGTGAGTGATAGTTAGCTGATAAAACACAATATTCACTTTCACAAAAAGTTTCAGTGGTAAAGGTAAATATAGTTTGATTTTTCATTTTACATTTCCGGAACATTTTTAAGAAGAAATTTTATTTCCTAGTTGATCAAAACTTACCATTTTCTATGAATCACTGATCATACCTCTCACTCAAAAAAGGTATTTTAGTATTTGGCAATGCAGAAACGCTAAAAATCATTTTAATGAGCAACTGAAAAATTGTTACACAAACAAGAAAAGAAAATATCAAAAAAAAATTCCATAAATTCGGCTGATTTTATTCATAAAACGATGTGTCAATAGGCTAACAAATTCAAATTTAGCAAATGAGAATGATTTAAAATGACGAATGTTTAATGTAATTAAATGGCTCGATTGAATTGAGTTCTATGAATGAGATGTGTGTATCAATTCCCGGCTCTAGGATATGTTTGTGGTGGTACTGGATTATTGGACTGTGGTGGTAAATAGTAGTACTGTTGCGGATCCGAAAAATCGACTAATTTTTCATTTCCCAGGTACGGTGATAGAAACTTTAGCAGAATATTATCGAGTCCTTCGTTTATAGCGTCTACAGGAGATAATCCAACCATTTCTGAGTCGTTTGATATGGGTAATGTGGATGAAGTTTCTGGTGAATTTGGTGTTGATGGATGATTTATTATGGGATTACTATGAAAACGAAGAAGAAAAAAAAAACAAAATGTATGATTAGACTGAAATGGATGGAATGTAAATGTTAAAATGGAATTGGCTAAATTAAAACTAGAAAAATAAATAAATATATAATAAATATTAAAATAAAAATCGATTATTTTGTGGATTTGCGATATCTTGAAATTGTTTGCGAGAGATCGTGGCATGCTTTGACTAAATCTTCTTTTGTTTGGCATTCAGTGGTCGGTGAGTCGGGATCTTCAACACAATCGCCTTCTTCTTCTTCTTTTTCTTCTACGTCTCGATACTTTTCCATTTTTTGTTCAGTACCATCATTGCCATCGCCATCTTTTCTTGAAATTCGTACAACATTTTGCATACAATCTGTATTCTCATTCGGTTCAGCAACGTCGTCATCGCCTTCGTCGAAATTTGTCAATGCTTTTTTTATCACTTCAACATCTTTTGGCTGAAATCCCATAAAAATGAATGCATTTTTAATACAAAATCCACATCGTCTATTTGGATTGTTGTCAAGTGGTAAGGGCGATGATGTCGTTTGGCCAGCAGGACTTACTGGCGCTGGTAGATATTGTCGTATTGGCGCTTCACTTGGCGGTGATGCTGAATTACAAATTGGTTTCAATGGTACAGGTTGAAAAACTACATTTGTCGGTGGTTGTTGATTAGAAGGAGATGGATTCGCATTGGGTTGATTTACTGGTGGAGCCTTTGCTGCACATTGATACTGTCCTGACGCTGTGTTCACTGGAGCGGGGAGGAGTGGCGTCCCATTCGCCGGATTTGAATTACAGCTTGGACGTCCGGGTGCTTGTTGTGAAGATTGCACATACTGAGGGGGTGGATTTTGTACATTTGACGGTGTTTGTTGAGCCGAAGTAGATGGATTGGCATTAAGTTGACTTGGTGGAGAGGGCTTTGCTGGGCAATTACAAATACGCCGAGGAGTTGTAACAATTTGTGACGGAGACACATTTATCGGATTTAATCCAGAACTTGGCCGACCGGGTGCTTGTTGTGAAATTTGCACATACTGCGGCGGTGTATTTTGTATATTTGACGGTGATTGTTGAACCGCAGTAGATGGACTATTAACTGGTTGAATTGGTGGTAAAGTCTTCAGAGGACATTGACAATTACGTTGAGGAGCGTTTATTGGTGCTGCAGATATTGGTTGCGGTGTCAAATTCGTCGGATTGGCTTTACAGCTTGGTACTATCGGTACAGGTTTGAAAACTTGTGGTTGTGTATTTGTTTGTTGAACTGGAGCAGGTGGGCTAACATTGGGTTGACTTGATGACGACGGTATAGCTTTTGCTGAACATTGATACTGTCCTGAAGCGGTGTTTACTGGGGCTGCAGTCGGTAGAAAATTTGGTGGGGGTGTCGCATTTATCGGATTTAAATTACAGCTTGGTTTTATTGGTACAGGTTGAAAAACTACATTTGTCGGTGGTTGTTGAACTGCCGGATTAACATTGGGTTGACTTGACGACGAAGGTATAGTTTTTGCTGAACATTGATAGCTATTAGAAGGAGCGTTGAGTGGAGTTGTGGTTGTTGTAACCATTGGTGACGGTGTTACATTGGGCGGATTTGCTCCACAACTTTGTCTTGCAGGTGCTTGTTGCGAAGATTGAGCGTATGACGGTGACTGTTGAATTGAATTCGGATAGTTTGGATTCGGATTTGATTGGGGACTTGCATTATTTTGCGGAGAAGAATTGCACGAAGCATTTTTTGGCGAATTGATTTCAGAAGGATAAGTTGCTTCAGTTTGATCGAAATTTGGCTCATTAAATACCATTACTTCATCATTTTGTGGTTTCATATAAATAAATTCGAATGGGCAATCTTTGGAGTTATTTTGTCGCTTTGATCTTACCGTCATTTTGCCGTCATTGGTCAAAGGGTTATTATTGTAAAACAATTGAGAAACACTTGAATGTCTTCGTAAACGATTGTTCGACATATGAGCATACCTTAAACGTGACGAATCTTCAGGATGTTGAGCGGCATTTTCATGCATTTGTTGATGTTTTACACCTAGATTCTAGAAAGGCGTCGCCTGTTAATTAAGAATTTTTAATGGAATTTGTTAGTAGAGATGAAATTCGTTTCAATGAAATACTTAAATGAGTTTTAGTTCACTTGTGAGCGTGAATTCTATTCGCATATTGAGTTATATTTACCGGCACTGGTGGTGCACCCATTGGACCTTGTTGCATCAGTTGTAGATTCATTGAATTTGGCTGTGGTTGAAAGTTCATTGGTTGACTTGGTGGTCCTTGTGTGAATAATTGCATTTGTTGTTGCTGAGCACTGAATTGATTTAATTGCGGTTGAACGCCAAATTGCATTGATGGCGGTGGTTGCATTTGTGGTTGCTGAGCACCGAATTGATTTAATTGCGGTTGAAGGCCAAATTGCATTGATTGTGGTGGTGGTTGCATTTGAAATTGTTGACGTGCTTCATGATTTGGTTCGTCTTCGGTGGCTGTGGCTGAGCGATAATCCCCACTGGGAGCTCCGCCATAGTGAGCAATTGGCCCGCTACTGTAAGAGCTGGCACCATGGGAAGCTATTTATGAAGAAATAGAAACAATTTTTTGAAATTTCAATCATTAACGAAAAGCACACACTTTCTACCATAAGAGTCGGCACCATATGATGATGAACCACCCAAGTCCAGATGGTGCGATGGTAGTTTGAAATCTAATTTTGGAACTTTATACAAGGAATAGAAAAATTGATTAAAATTGTGCATTTCTGTAAATGTTTTTCCTTAAATTGCATTATAGTTACATTTGAATGGCTTCAATTTGAACAGTGACAAAAGGTGCTTTGCTTTAGCATCTATATTTTTGTGAGATGAAAAAAAAATATAATTTTGAAATTACTCGTAACTTTTTCGGGGCTAACGTTACCACAACCTCCATTTGATGCATCTTCATATGATCCACCTGCGTGGCTTGGTGCATCGTAATTGGGCTGATATTTTGGTGGTGCATCGTAGCCATATGGATCTGCACTTCTCATTTGTGATTCTCCTTCCTATTTTGATGGAAAAAGTGAAATATTTGGGAATTAAATCACAATAAACCGGAACTAAACAAATATATGAATGTGTACTTACTGCCCCAAATAAGTTAGATGGATGAAAGAGTTGATTTATTCCAGCTGAAATGGCATCGAGTCCCCAGGGTGCTCCAACCATTTGCTCGTCATCGAGTTCATCTTCATCTTCTTCAAATTGTTGATCCGCGTTGTGCAAATGTGAATGATGATTTTTCCACTCTTGGCCTAACTGTTCATCTAGATCTTGATCGAAACTATTTTTCGCGTTGTGCAAATGGGAAGGATGATTTTTCCACTCTTGGCCTAACTTTTGTTCTAGCAAATTCTGCAAGTGCAATTGATGGTGTTTCCATGATTGACCCACTTGCTGCTCTTCAATTTGATCTTGATTCTGTTCATCTAATTGTGGCATTTGATTTTGTTGGTCCATTGGTGGTGGCATCATTGGATTTTGTTGCTGAAGGCGATCACTATCCTCTTCTTCCAAATGTTTTGGTTTGTGTTTCCATTCTTGGCCAACTTGTTGCTCTTCAATTTGATCTTGATTCTGTTCATCCAATTGTGGCATTTGATTTTGTTGGTCCATTGGTGGTGGCATCATTGGATTTTGTTGCTGAAGGCGATCACTATCCTCTTCTTCCAAATGTTTTGATTTGTGTTTCCAATCTTGACCAACTTGTTGCTCTTCAATTTGATCTTGATTTTGATCATCTAACTGTGGCATTTGATTTTGTTGGTCCATTGGCGGTGGCATCATTGGATTTTGTTGCTGAAGGCGATCACTATCCTCTTCTTCCAATTGTTTTGGTTTGTGTTTCCATTCTTGGCCAACTTGTTGCTCTTCAATTTGGTCTTGATTTTGATCATCTAACTGTGGCATTTGATTTTGCTGTTCCATTGGCGGTGGCATCATTGGATTTTGTTGCTGAAGGCGATCACTATTCTCTTGTTCCAATTGTTTTGGTTTGTGTTTCCATTCTTGGCCAACTTGTTGCTCTTCAATTTCATCTTGACTTTGGTCATCATCTAATTGTGGCACTGGAATTGAGTTTTGTGATTGTCTCTTTGCTCTTTGCGGTTCTTCTGGGACAGGTGGTGATTGTGGGCGCTCTTGTTCCATTTGAGGTTGTTCCATAGGTGACATTGGTGAGATTGGTTGAGTTGGAAGTTGTTGAAATTGTGGTTGCTCCATAGGCATAGGAGGTGGCATTGGGATTGATTGTTGCTGACCTAGTTGTTGCTCGTCAATTTGTGGTTGTTCCATAGGCGGAGGAGGCATTGGGATCGATTGTTGCTGACCTAGTTGTTGCTCGTCAATTTGAGATGGCTCCATAGGTGGCATTTGAATTGGTGGTTGCTGGCCGAGTTGATCATCTTCTAATGGTTGATCTTCATCAGTGCTTTGACTTTCAACCGTTGGTAATGGACTGTTCGGTTGTCCGAATTGTCTCTTTTCTCTTGACAACAGACGGGCATGGTTTAAATGAGCGGGGTGATGCTTCCATTCTTGACCAACTTGTTGCTCTTCAATTTGATCTTGATTCTGGTCATCTAATTGTGGCATTTGATTTTGCTGTTCCATTGGCGGTGGCATCATTGGATTTTGCTGCTCTACACGGTCATCTTCTTGTTCAAAATGAGAGTGAGTATGTTTCCATTCTTGTCCAACTTGTTGCTCTTCAATTTGATCTTGATCTTGGTTTTCAAATTGTGGCATTTGGTTTTGCTGTTCCATTGGCGGTGGCATCATCGGATTTTGTTGCTGTAAACGATCACCATCTTGTTCAAAATGTGAGTGGCTATGCTTCCATTCTTGACCAACTTGTTGCTCTTCAATTCGATCTTGATTCTGGTCATCTAACTGTGGCATTTGGTTTTGCTGTTCCATTGGTGGTGGCATCATTGGATTTTGCTGGCCAAGCATCATCACCGGTGGCGGAGGGCTATCGTCTACACTACTTCCTCGATTCCATTCTTCGCCAACCATTGGTTCAGCACCTCGATTTTCATCATTTAACCACACATTTCGGATGGAACGGCCACTGACGGTTTCGGATGGACTTGCCTAATCAAAAATATTCATAAATTAGATTTCCACTTGCAACCCATATTTACTATAGTATAAAACAAAAAATCACGAAAAAACCATGTAAATTGATAAACATAACTCACTTCAAGATCGACTGTATTATATGGTACAAATTGCCAATAAACTGGTGAGCACAGAACCGTTTCTATGAGCACAAATGTAATGATCTTGACGATCTAATGAAAAAAAAAGAAAACTTAAATTAAAAACTTTTCATATTTAAAAACTATTTCAAATTCACTTTAAATATTCATAGAATTTCGAATAATTTTTTTTTGTCACTTTAAATATGTTTTGAAATTATTTTTTTCACTCAAACAAAACAATAATACACATTCTTTCTTCAAGCACAACTTCAATAAAAAAATTGTATAATACCATGATGAATGTCGTTGATTTTCAAACACTTTACACACCAAAATATAAAAGAAAATCTTTCAAACACAAATTCACTTTTAATTTAAAGAAACTTTGATAATGAACAAAGTTTTAAGAACGTCCGATTTATTCGACGATTCACTTTGAAATGATCGGCTGATATAATTTTGGTTGGCGAGTAAGATATCAATGTAAGTTGAAAAATGCATCGAAAACATTTTTTTTTCAGTCTCAATTGCACCGAAAAAGAAAATAAAAATGTATAAAGTGCTGAATGCACCAAAAACTACATAAATTAGAACTTGACTTGTTTGCGACTGCCTTTTTGTTTTTTCTTCTTATAGTTTGTTTGGGATTTTTGTCTGTTGAACTTCATACACATATTACAAACAATTACAAGCCAATCCAACTAACATTCCTTGGTAATGCAGAAAATTAAATTATGCGAACATTTGCTATTCAATACATGATCAATTTATGTTCGCAAGCATTTTGGAAATACATGTCGTAACTTTTAACATTTTGTGAAAAATGATATTTCGAATTGTTACTGGCATTTTATTGATTATTTAAATGAAATTTGTACTTTCTATATATTGTGCGAGTTAATCAGAAAATGATTTCTTTTCGTTCTAAGAACTCAGCCCGAAATTCTATTAAACTCTCAATATTTGATGACAATTTGAACAGAAGTAAATAGATGAGTGTCATTTTCAAAAATTGTACATTTAAATTTTGAATGTCGAACGTAATAAAACTTACAGTACATTTTCTTGTATTTTACACGTTCCATTCCAAATGTGTATGTTTTCAGAATTAAACTTGACACATTTTTCTACAAATAAACGTGCCCTTGACAAACAGAATTCTAACACGAGAGAAATTTACATGTCAAGCTTGAATAAGTTTATTACATTTTAAAGAGAGAAATGAAAATTTCAATGAATTTTTATTTGAGCGTTTTATTTTCAACAAAAATCATTTGTTGATATTTACTTTCATTGCATAATAATGACAAACATGTCAATTTCTTTTCAACCAATTATTACAAGAAATATGTGACAATCGATGCATTTTAACTTGAGTGAATGTTTACGACGCATCCTTAAATTGATTTCAGCCGTCATTTTCACGGAGGAAAAGTTGAGAGTCTCACTCTAAGTCACGCTTGATTTGCAAAACAAATATAAAAATTAATATCTATTGCCGTCGGTTTGCATGTGCAGCATTCTGTTTGGTGAATGTTACGATGCAATTATCAATTTGTAGGATATATGTTGAAAGGCACGTAACGGGCGGCTGTGTATTGTTCAATTAAATTTTATGCATACATTTCTGTCATGTTCTTTTTTAGTTCTACTGCACAACCCCAGCAGTTACACGGTACAACTGCATAAACATAAACAAATTGTGTTTGAAAATATACATTCAAATCATTTTTTTTGTTTGGTCTTTCTTTTTTTTGAATGTGAGATGAAAAATGTTTTTTTCTCAGAGAGATGCGGTATGTATTCACTCAAACCAGAAATATATACGCCACAATGTATGCTAGAAAAGATGAGAAAAATTAAACTCATGCATTTTTTATGTGTTGGAACGTATACACGTTGTATCATATCGCCGAACCGTACGCATTGCATTCATCAAATTGAGATGAAATGTGAAAGCAGGCCAGATGAGTGTGTATGTGACTGAGTAAAGTGCTCAAATTAAAAAACGAAGAAGACGAGAACATTGAAATGAATTTTTTATTGTATTTCATATGGACGATTGAGTTTAGTAGCCGGCTTTTTTCCTCCGGTTTCGTCATCAAATGCCGTACGCGTACACTATACTCACAACATCTCTGCTACGCGCTCTGTTCTCTTCATTTATATGGGTTTTCATTGCTGTATTGATACACCACTGCGTGCGTTTGTTCTCGCAGGAGAGCCGTGCGTGTTTGCCGCTACATGGACTTTGTATACACACATCTGTGTGATCAGTATCATTAGAAAATAAAGCCAATTTTTTTCGTCGTTCGAACTCATGATGTCGTTCGAACTCAGTCTGTATTCGACATCCAACGAGATACCAGCGTGTTGTCGTTTGCGTTTCGAACGCCGCTTTTTCACATCTCATCCCGATACGAAATTCAATGCAATTGTGCACAAATGCATTTTCTTAGTGTGTTCAATCGAAATTATAAATCACAGCTCTGTTTGAACTGAAGTTTTTTGAAGAAGACATTTTAAAGAAACAAAAAAATAAAATATAAATAGTAATTTGAAGAGAACGAAAAATGAAAAAGAGGAAAAATATTTTTCGTGAAAATCGACGAATTTTCATCAATTGAAATTTACATCGAAATTACTTTTATCAAACAATCATTCATACATTTTCTGCCGTGGGTCAAAGTGAAAAACAATGAAACGAATGGAATTGAAAGAAATGAACTAAAAAAAAAACTTTCCAAATAAATCGAACTCGAGTTAACGGTGTCGAAAATTCAAATTGGATTCTTTCGTTTTGTTGGCTTACATTGATTATTTGTAAAGTGGTCAAAAATTGGCAAAAGATGCACCACAATAAAAGTCGAGCATGCATTCTTCGTGAATCCGGAAACAAAACGCAACAAAAGTAAAACAGACGAAAATTACGTTGCCGCATAAAATGAACCGACTCGTTGATTTTACCGTTTGATTTATTTTCATTGTGGCGAGCCTTTACACTCGGTTAATTTGCACAGATGAAACACGCGTTTTGAGCATCATCGAACGTGTGCTACGTGATCATATGAAGAAGCTTTTTCGCCTCTCTCTCTCTCTCTCTCTCTCTGTTCTCTCGATGTGACCGAAACAGTCGAAAATCATACCGTTTTTAACAGCAGCGAATAAATAAACAGAACATTTAACTAGAGAATAATCAATATGCGCACACATCGACAAACTGAGAAAGCTAAGTGAAAGACGAAAAAAAAATTGTGCAAAATTTATTTCAACCAGTGCGCGAATTGCGATGCGGTGTGTGATACTACGAGGATAAATACAGTGACTTTTTTACTTTCACCCATTTTCCTTCGGTGAAACGATACACACCAGCCAACTTTTATTCATTCAAACGCTTTGATAGATGAATGTGTTATGTAAAACGGCGATTCTTAATTCATCGTAAAAGTGAAGACTTTTGACATGGTAAAATATTACAGCCGCAGTAATTTTGTTATGACACACGGTTCAAATTCAATTATCAGACATTGTTTTTTTGCGAGTTCAAAGATTACACACAACAAATCCCAATAAATCGAAAGGAAGAGTTGAAGTTGATTAAAACTGTATATGTGGTAAAATGTTCTTTTTGGATTCGATAGTGTTCCCACGACAACAACTCGTTTTTTGTTTTGGACTGATTACATAAATCACCTTGAATGCCATGCATTCGTGCGTTCTCACAAGCCAAGAGGAATTATTTGACAATTGAAGCCAATGAACTGTGTTGATTTGTAATTGAAAATGAAATTTTTGACATTATGAATGTGGCATCGTGGATCAGCAAACAGTTCCGAAAATTTATCAGTCAAAATGAAAAGAAGTACATTATGTTCATGTTAATTGATTATTATGTTATTTAATGTTTGCAAGTCCTAAAAAAAGAAATTTCTGCCATTTATGATGAACGAGCAAATAATGCAATCGGTGCGAATTCAGAAGAAGCCATAAAGAGAAAAAAAATGTGAAAATAAATCATATTTGATCAGCGCTGATAAAACGAACAATAAACGTAACAAAAGGAATTTACTCACGTTTAAGTGCCAAGTGGAATTTTGAACTTGACTTTTTTTCCCCTTTTACTCTTGTCGCCTGTGACGTAATCGGTAAATTGTGTAAATTGAAATTAAAAAGCAAAGAAAAAAACAACGGCAACAAGAGGTGACGATAAACTAGTGAATGAATGAGAGAGTGAGCGTGCACGGACATAAATCTGTTTAAATGTATGAAGTGCGTGACTTACGTTGGATTTTATCACAAAACCAATACCAATAAGTGGTTTGTGGCGTATAATGGTGACTTAGCGCACGGCGTTTCTGAGGTTAATGCCGATCCAACTTTTGTTAGATTGGAGTAAGGCCCTAGTGGCCATTGTATGCTCACTCCTTCTGGCCATTTCATTCATAATGTGCACGGCAAAGTCGGTTAATTTAATCGAGCCAAGCAGCGATTTTCATGTAAATCGTTCGCAGTTACTCAAGCGAAATGCCATTGAAAGTGAAAATCGGCTGATGCCCACCATACTGTCAACCGATGCAATGCCATTGAATCGTTCACTGAATCATAATCCAATTGGATTGGACACGATGAAAAATGATACGACAGTTGTGAAATGGCACATAAATACAACACAAACAACAAAGTCAGCAGTAATGATACCATCACAAATAAAAAATCGCGATTCAATTTCGCCAACACAAAAGGTGGCTACTGCAAATTATCCGTTTGATGCATCAAACGAATTAAATTTAGATACACTTAGTCAAGTTGACCAGCAACCAGACACATTTAAACATCTCAAATCACTGGCAAGCCGAACGACACATACAAACATTAAATCAAATGGTCAATATGCGGCGGACACAACAAAAATCCGAAACGAACAAAATGCCACTCAGCATGCGATAAATCTGAACAAATTCAAATCGCGGGGCAAAAATGTAGCGCATACAACCGATTCAACGGCAGCATCATTCGAAACGTACGTGCCGGTAATGCAAACCACTACACATCAATCAACCATCACAACGAAAGCATCTATTCAATCAGTATTTCTAGATCATCTAAATAATTTTAATGAAACCAAATCGCAGAACATTGATAGCATTAATAATAACGATCATTTAAATCCCAACAATCAAGATGTGGTGGACGATGCAGAGATTCTATCACGTACAGATCGTAGTGTTCATATTGCGACAAATAAACGCAAACGATTACATAACAATGAATCAAGCAATGTAGATCGTCTTGAGAGATCGGCGAATTTCTCATTGAACAGGGCCACCAAACGCATTCAAGTGCTGATTAAAGGACGTTTCATACAAATGCTAACTGATGGCACCGTCAACGGAACGCAAGACAATGACAGCGAATACAGTAAGTATATGCAAAAAAAATTTTTTTCTTGAAATTTAAACTTTGCATTTTCAATAATAAATATTTCTTCGACTTTGCGTGTGCACGTAATTACCGAAAAGCTACAATCTCAGCAGTAAATCCACTTGCATCGACCAATTGCGTTGAAATTGGCGCACGAAAGAAATGCATATTTTTTAAAAGACAAAAAAAACAACATAACGTTTGCCAAGCATTTTATCGTTGTTGTTTTTTTCGTTTCAAATCAATTTATTGTTTTTTTAAATGTTGGTGACATGTACATGTGATGATATTCTCATTTGAAATTCACTGACTGCTTTCGTTGAAATGCTCCGAAATTCATGTGAAACATCAATTGCGACACGGGCGCCAAGAAACGTAATTTTCGTCGTGTTTTGTAGAATGTGTGCTCTTTGCATCTGTTCAAAACCAGCTCATCAGCCAAGATATTCTCCTATTTCATATCCGTCATTTGCATAGTTTTCGATGACAACGACGATAGAACTAGTTACATTTTGAAAATGCCAGCAGAGAAATTGAAGAAAGTTTTTCGAATCAATAAACACAATCAAATTGATTTTAAATATGAATGAATGCTTGACATGAAATTTCTTTTATGGATCAATCTGGAATAGATTTTATCATCGTTTCTAAAATTGTCTATTTCTATTAATATGCATATGAGTTTTTATTATTCCATTTGAAAATTTGGATTCGAAATATATGCCGAAATTAATGATTTTGGGCATTCAAATGTAAAATATGATGATGTATTAATAATAGCTTATTCGAGGCATATTTTTTTTTTGCCAAAAACCGGCCTGAACATTGTTGAAGTGCTGAAGTGCGTGTGACAAAAATTGACGACCGACTTTATTAATTTCATTTCTTTTCTGCCATTTTTCCTTGGATTCAAATTGCGTACGCGAATCAAAAAGGTTTTTTATTTCAGTAAAAAGGCGTTAAATCAGAAGCCGTTAAAGAGCAAAAAACAAAACGATAAAATTGATTGTTAATTGAGCATGTATGGTGTGTGGTGGAATCAAGGCCGTCGTTCGATGACCGAAAGAAAAAAAGATCTTTTTTTTAGTTGAATCTCAAGCCAAACAAAAGTGGCCAGTTTCATTAAAATCCGCAAAGATCGAAAGGTGTTTATTTGGTCAAGAGTATAAGTGACATCAACGTCCAAAAAGACAAGACCCCCCTAGTGTGCGAAACAACAATCAATTAAAAATCATTTTCTTGATTTCGTTTCCCTTGTAATTCATTGGCTGTCAATTTGAATCAAATTACTGCACATTCGAAACCGAAATCAAAAATTCAATTTACATTTTTTTAATATTCTAATTTCTGAACGGCGTTTTAGTTACAAAATGTATGAAAATTTATTCATTGTCCCAGCGAAAGAAAAAGAAGAAGACAAAATCACCAGTCGGGTTCAAAGTATGCGACAGCAAATAGTATATTATGTGTAAATCACCATACAAGCGATTACTTTCGAAATATTCATAATACACATTGTATTTTATGTATAATTAAAAGAATGTTAATCAAAAAGAGACTTCATTTTCATCGGCCGATGTCATCAGTTTGTTATTTATGGTGGCTTCTTGTTTTCAACGTTTGTCAGCAGATATCGATTGTTTTTTTATAGTTCAATTCCAGTTGACAATGTATAATTTTCGCTAATCAAATAATTAGCATGATAGCAATAGTTGACAAATGAATGTGACACAAGTATATAAGTGAGCAGTGTGTTGGGTGGCGCAAATGGCTTTATCAACTGCTTGAAAAACTTGAAATATCAAAAATAGCTAAATATTCGCGATAGCAAACAGTGAATGTGATAATTTTAGAAAAGGCAAACATCGTTGATTACATCATGTCAAAGGTCTTTGCATTCGAAAATCTTCCCTTCTCTCTCTCTCTCTCTCTCTCTCTCTCTCTCTGTCGTCATTAAATCAATGGGCAATAATAATTTTCATCGGACAATTTGAATTTTATGTCTATGTTTACATGCGTTTCGGTATGTTTGAAATAATTTTACGAGTTTTTAATATGGCTATTAGACTGGCATGTGGGCTGAGGATAATGGTCGCCAAAAGATGCAATTGATCCTGCATTGCGAAAATTCCCGTTTGACGTCGAATCCATGACGAGCTAACGGTAGTTTGTTGATACACATTTACAGTTCGTTGATCGTTTGTTTTCTTTATCAAGTGTATCATGATCTAGTTTTTCATTTGCCCCCATAATTAATCTTCGCGTGATGAGCTGTCAGAACTCTTTTTCATTTTCTCTTACCCACGATTATTATTATCAATCAAGACCACACACTTTTAAAGGGAAAAATTATCACCTCAATCAACACATATGTCAAATTCTAGTTAATGGTCCAGGGCATAAAATCGTTACTGCACGATGAACATCGCTTTCGGCTATGTAATGTCATTACTGTCGACCTGTGAAAGTATGCACTTCCGAGATAGAGCGGTTGCCAAGCAATCTAGCTGGTTAACATGTACAATTTCATGCCCTGTAACAGGCAAATCAATTGATCAATTGAGACTCGGCAAATGATCGATATGGCAGATAAGACCAATGTAAACGGAATTCATAATATTCATTGAACGTCGGAGTGAAGAACACGATCTATATAGCGTTTCAACTGTAAACGCACCCAACCAAATATTATCATCGTTAACAATGTAACAGATACTGTTTACACGGTTTTAGCGTATGTTTTTGTATTCTATCAGCTCAAATCCAAGAAGTGCCATGTCAGAAAAACACCAACATCGAGCTCATTTCATTCAGTTATATTTAACTTTGGCGTTTGTGTGGGAAATGAAATTGAAAATGAGCACCAACATGCAAAGTCGTTTTCAAACTGAAAGTGTTTCAAATAGGCATTCTTCATGTAGAAAATTGTTTATTATTGATTGTTGAAGTTTGTTTGACTGAAAATTATAGCCGTTTTATAACTCAATAAAGTGATTTAAGCATTTGCAGCCAAAGTGTAACACGACGGAGTGGTGAAATTGCGATTTTCAAATGAAATTCTCTCACACACGCTCTTTCTTCGCTTGCATTTTGAATTGCTGAACATTCATTTTTCATGTCCATTACGGGTTTCTTCTCTTTTTTTTAGCATATTCCTCAGATATTACCGATATATGCATGTATTCATGCACTTTTTTGTTGCAAAGTAAAACACTCCGCTTTTTTTTTCAACATGAATTTATTTTTAACGGTTATTGGAGTGTTTTAACGTGTTTTGTTGCATTTGGAATTGTTCAAATCTCGATGACCATTTTTGGATAATTGCAATTTACGATTAATTTCATTGATTAGCGTTTTTTAGGTTTTCAAGGCAAGCGTGCACAGAGACATGCATATATATACACACAGACGAACACAATTTTTTTTGATTTTATACGATAAAAGTGTGTTTGAAAATGACCACCGGCACCATTTGTTTATGGTTGAGAATTGGTCGCGTTTCACTTGATATTTACAGTTTTACACCGAAATGTAATAATTGCTAGATTTATCTGTCTGTGATGCTATATTTATTTATATCAGCGATGAATAACATTCAATTATAGGCTCGAATCAATTTGAATATGACTTAAAATGCATGTTATTTGTGTGTTTGTGTGCATATATGGTGGTTCGTGTCGCAAATTACAGCTAACGAGCTATAACTTGAAGCAATTCCCTTCTTGGATTATGTTGTGTATTTTTCTTAAACACTTTGTCTCTTCGCACTCGATGTGTTTGTTCTCGGAAATGTATTCGTTTTGAGAGAAAATGCCATTCAGATGATTGCCGATGAACACGAATACCGTAACACGCTGCATCGATTAACCGCCATAAATGTGGGAAGATACAACAATTGTGTCCCTGAAGTTTATGTTTATTTTCTTCTTTGCTGAACATCTTCCACACCCCGATCAATCGATAATACCTGACATTTGCTTGGTGAAATTGCTGAACAAACTGAATCGCTTTAAAATTGTGATTTCATCGAAATTATTTCATTAGAATATTGCACTGGTTCTATTAATTATTCAATTATTCTATATAATTTACGTCAATTAAATGGATTTCGGGCTACTTTTAATGAAACTAACCAAGTTGGCACAAATCAACATTTCCTGCCTCCGACTTTTTCGCAAGAGCATTCACATCAGCACGTTCATTACAAGCAATCAGAAAGAAATTAACCGCTAAAATGGCTTGAGAACATGAAGAAATGTCAACCAAATGTGTCTATTTGACATTGAATTGAATGGCAACATCGTTTATCGCGATTCGAAAATGCATCGATATGTGATTTGCGGCCTCAAGCAAAAAAAACGTCATCTCTAACGCGCACAAGGTTAATTGGTCTGGTACACGTAAATTCTATTCTATTCATTTAATTGCGCAGAGTAAAGCAGAGCCTCTGACATGCTTTGTATTTATGGCTAAGGTCTTTTTAATCTTCCGTGAACTATCTGGATTTTAGTATAACAATGTTATTGCATTTGTGGATTTCATTGATGGCGCCAAACGATTGTGATGCATTTTCACCACACCAAGGCTTAAACGATCATTTTCACTGGTTAAATTCGATTATGACATTTTTATGGTTTTCAATGCAAATTCGTGTTCAATCCAAATGCCTGCGGCGTAATATTTATAAGCAATTCCAAATATTCGATATTTTGGATCAAATTTATTGTCTATTGTAAGCCGTATTTCTATATGGTTTACATATTTCATGAACTTTTTTCTCAAAAAAAAAAAAAAAAAAAAAAAAAAACAAACACCAAACTAAACTGATGAGATTCTAAAGTGCGGTGACCACCGAGTATTATGTTTCACGTGATTTTTTACCTTAAATTATTATCAATTTTTAAAAATTTTAATCGATTCGTCGGTTGGTTGGTTTTTTTTGTAAATCATTTACATTTTACATCGATATAAGGAATTTTTCAGAATTGAAAGAAAACGACGAAGAAACATTGTTTATGCGGCTATTGTTGAAATACACTTGGTTGAAATTGGATATGAGTTTATGATAAACATGGAATGTACGCATGTTTTTTGTTTGGAAAGCGGTACATAGTCCATTCTTACGCTATTTTTGTGTGAAAGCCATCGGATTCAACTGAAACACATGAATGGGATTGCGTCGATGTGAAGGTAAATGATCAATATGCAACGTCTAGTGACACAAAATTGATTGTTCACAATTTCGACAAGCTATGCTATTTTTAGCGAATGCAATCCATTATTTATCGTCGAGAAATGAGTCTACACCTATTCACACTATTTTCGTCTCATTTTACGTATGTTATTTCAGTTCTTAACTGCAACTCATAAATTTTTATTCAATCAATTGAATTCGAAATGTTTGTTTATACATTAAATCGATGGCGTCTTAAAAATGTAGTTTTTTTTTATTTTAAATACAAAAAAGAAATTTTGAATCGTTTGCGCAATTTTCGTTTGTCATAAAACTGCTGTATAGCATAATCAATAAAGTCGGGCGTGTTTGAAAACAATCCAAACATTAAGTGAGTTTTTTCTTCTTTGTCAGTAATCAATTCCAAAGTATGGGAATGGAGGAATGAATTTTTGTGCAAACGTTTCTAAAATTCAAGTCTAAAAGTGTCAATCAAATGCAGTGCTCGTTGAATAAACACTTCAATCGATAAATGGTTAGCAATCAATTTTTCTTTTCAACTTCAAGTGACTTATGTGGCCAACAATGTATGATCGATCAATATGTTGTGTGACAGAAGGTCACAAATGACATAAATTTCAATTTATGCTGATCAAAATAAAATTTCATCATCGTGCCAGCGTTTATTCAATCGAAATTGATAAACGAGGGAAAAATGGTCTGATTAAGTCAGAGTTTTCCGTTCTGAGCACGAGTGAATTTCAACGATTCAATTAGACAATATGTTTCTAAAATACAGAAGTAAAAATGATTTAATTTCATAACCTTATCTTATTCTTTCCCCTTTTCATTGCTCATATCAAATATTGAATGGAACAAAAGAGAGTTGTCAAATTTAAAATAAATATTTATCAAATATTCATAAGCGGATGATGAGCAAGTCGATAATAAAAGAGAACCAGCGACTGTTTCTATTGAATTCGAATGATGAATGCCATTTTGAATAATAAAAAACGCATTTTTCTCATATAAAAGCGAAAAATCGTTTCAAATAAATCTGAATTGGATTCAAATGTAACTTAAATCACCACATCCAATTGACTAAGATGTAACATTATCATTGGTCGACAAAGAAAAACCGAATTTTATCCGAATTACCGTCATCATTCATTCGGTTGAAGTGATTTTAAATCATTTCGAAGCGGAACCAAGTCGCAATCGCAACATTCAAATCAAATCGGTATAAATTTTTATTAAACTGATTTAAAAAATAAACCAACTCAATGAATTGACTGTTTAAAATGATGCCGCAATTCAATGGTCGTATGTGCGGTGTACGTGAGCATACAAAAAACGGATTCGGTCATTTTTCTGGGGACCGAGCGAACAGAAAAAAATTACGATTTCAAACAGTAACCGGCAAATTCGTTTATTTGCCAACGCATATTTTACGCATTTACAGTTCATTGAACTTGAATTCATACAGCAAGTACAGAGGGTGAACGGGCAAAAAAAAAGCGCGTGCGAATTCATTCAATTCATTTTTATTTGGAGTGTTTGATTGTAGTATACATGAAAGAGCCACACCAAAAGTGATAGGCTGCGTGATTGAGCGATAACAGTTTCAAGTCTTTCGTCCACACGCAATCACAAAAAGACAATGTGGTCTATTAAAAAATACGAGAAATTACTAATTTAAATAACATTTTCGTTCATTAGCTAAATTTCTGTTGAAATCGTCATCAATTTATGCATTGAATCAGTTTTTTATTAAAACTGATTGCATAAAGTAGCTTTCTGTGCGTATATTGAAATCAACAATATTTCCAGCACATTTCTGGAAGACAAATCAACGACATTTTATGAGCTAGATTGTTTTATTACACTTCAATAAACTGAATTGGGTTTTGTTTGTAGTATTTTTTATTTCTGTTTGGTGTTGTTGTTATGCTTCAAACGAAAAATCAAATCTTCCATCGTGTTTTTATCTGTTCGACAAAAAAAAATATTTTATTGAGGGAGAGTAATGACAATTCCATATCATTCGACTGATAAACACATTCTCTTGCCCGTGTCTCACGTTGAACAGTGACGAAGAAAAAAACCGAGTGTAAATTTTGTTTGCTTATGAGAGTTGTGAGTAATAAATTTGATTTTGAAATGAAATTTAACGGTTTCGAAAAAGGTCCGCTCGAATTAGATAAACCGGTGTATACACTTTTCATGCATTTTACAAACCGACGCGTTCCATTTGATTATTATTATGAATTTTTATTGAAAATAAATTGAATGAATTTGATAAATTAGCCACTCCATTAGATATATGGTTCATCGTTATCCACGAGCGCCAACCACACAATGAATACAAAATCAAAATGCGTATCTAACGCTAGCACATTATATTTAAAATGAAGTCATCTAAATCAAATGGTATCATTCTAAATCATGACAATCCAAAAATGAATCAGAAATAAAACAATCCACAGAGTAGTGGGCAATAATCATCGCTGCCACAATGCATTAATCTCATTGAAGTGTTAAATTTTTCTCGTCTTTAGACACAACATAACATCTAATTAAATATATTGCTTCAATGTCGAATGTCAAATAAAATTATGTTTCATACTGACAGCACTCACTGAATTCGATACGCCATTTCATGGTGTCGTTTGAGCGAACGCATCAAATGCAATTGTGTCCCTCTTTCAGTGTGTGATGCAGCGCTTCAAAAAAAGTGTCAATAAAGCGAAAAGAGAAATGTAAACAAGAGAAACATACAAAATCATGTGAACTCATAAAAAGAAACAAGATTTGTTGATTTGTGTCAACCATCGTGTCAACCGAATACGCACACATAAATCTTTAATGAAATTGAAATATTTTGATTTGATTATATCAGAATGTGTGTAAGTTTGATCAATTCAAATCAACGCATATGCATTTTGCTCTCCAAACGAGCTCGCGTTTAGTTAATAAAAAATTGTTTATGAACTGTTGCAGTGACGTCGTTTTATGCAGTTCAACCGAAGTGATTGTTTTATGACGAATGAAGATTTTATGGAATGAATTTAATGGGATTTTAAATAAAGTTTAAATGATTATGCAGCTACACTTAGGCGGAAGGAAACCAAAACAAGAACGTTGAAATGAGATGATGTCGTGTAGGAGGTGTTTAAAACAGAAATGCAAATTGTGTATTTTTAGCAGTGCAGCATCGATAAAGATATCATTAATTTCGATTTGTTCGTATAAATTTCACGGTACGATATGTGTTAATGAGATCTGACATAGGCCATCAGCCTAGAGCGAGAGAGAGTAAGAGAGAGAGAGCGTATTACATAACTCGACTTGACGCTAATATGATTGTGACAAAACGGCTAATTTCGAATTACTATTTTCTTAAATTCATATATAAGATTCGAATTGAATTGCAGAATATAAGTTAGATGCTGTAAAAATGCGATTTCATTCTGATGAGGATATGTCTGTTAATGCAAATCAAGCGTAGAAAGTTTTTTATTTTGCCGAAAATATGACACGAAAAGACTTAATTCGCATATGAAAAAGAGAAATACGTGTCGCGCATGAACTTTGGACAAAACGAGTTTTTTTTTCGATAATTTTTCGGTTCCGCATTTGGAGACACGATGATCTTATTACGTGGTAGTATATCGGTTCTTTTGTCGATCGAAAAAAGTGCCAGCTCACGGCATTAGCTGCATAAAAATGACGTGTCACACTTTAATTCAAACAGACTGAGCCTGGACCATGCATGTCATATCAACTATTCATTTGGATTCATTGACCTGTGATAAATGCAGCATTAACCCAAAAATTGCATTTTATTCAATGCGCTTCCATAAACTCTCTACCATCGCATTAAGCGTCGAGTTAATTTGCATCATTTTATGATGTTGTGAGAAATTATGAATGTTCAATAAGTCGCATAACGATTAAATTTCCATAAAAATGTGGTCATTTAGTAAGATCAGATCTTCATCGCTGAATCGATGGATTTTTTTTTTCTTTGATTTTTGAAAGAAGAAAAAACAATTCCCAGAATAAAGCAAAGTAAAATATTGAAACATTTGATACAATTTCAATGCACGAAACCATCATGATCGTTTAAATTGACACAAATCGTTGAATCGATTAGTTTGAACGATTCGATTATGTCATAACCTTAAGTAATTGTGGTCATTATTTGTGATACGATTGGAGATAATCGTGAGCAACTCTTCAAAAGAATTTCTAAATGCTCAAATAAGTTTTATTCTCATTTGAATAACTCAAACATTCCGCACTTTTTTTTCTACCTCAAAATCATTCGAAGTTTAGATAAGACGGAGATTCAAGAGGATTTTAACTGGTAGTTATTTAAATATCGAGATTTTTTTTTTGTAAGAATCAGCATGAGACAATGAGGTGAAACATAAAATCATTCCTTGATTTTAGGAGCAGAAAGAATGTTTGAAAGAACGATTAATAAATGCACAATTAGCATAAATCAGAACTCGTGCCAGGTATATATTTTAGGTGTCCGTGATAGAAACGAGTCATTCTTTCTTTATATAAAAAAAATCTTCAATCCATACGTAACTAATATTTCATTAGTTTAGCGTCTTAGCTCGACACATTCTTCAAATATAATATTTTTACGCTTAAAATGAGTGAGTTTGACAACAGGTGTAAAAAAGCCTATGTTGATACTTATTATTTGAAGTTTTACATTGTAATCCTATCGGAAACCAATTTAAGGAACACATAAATAAAACGTCGGACAAACTGTAGAGAGAGTGGCGCTATGAATTTTTAAGCCTCCTTAATGGAAAATTTACGATTTTATGTATTCATTAAAAAAAAGTCCAAAGTTAAGCATTAGCCTTATTATATTGGACGAAGTCGACGAAAAAGTGCATAAAATATGTTTTCATTAATTTGTCTACATGTTTAAAAATGAATAACTTTGTCATTTTGTGTCGATCAAAAGAAATATGTCGAAAGCCAGTGCTGAAAAAAATGTGATAATAATTTGTTTTTCTGTGGTTTTTGTTCCGCAAATGAAGAATGTTCATTGAATACGCTGATCATTTGATTAGCTTGCATTGAACCTAGGGCATAAAAAACATTGGCCAAAATGGAATCAACGTAAATAAATCAGATTAAGAGTTACGCTTTCGAATGAACGCGCATGAAACAAGATATCTTGGTTGGACAAGCGATGCATATGCTTGAAATGAGTGTATGAGCGCACGGTCGCGTCTATATTGCATTGAATGAATCAACGAAAACAGTCACACTGTCATAACATAATTAATAATTTTATTGAACAAGTATCAAAACAAGTGGCTGCGTTGTGTGTGATTTAACACGTTGCACATTCACAATCATAATCATAATCTGGTTCAGTAGAATCTCAGTGAAGTGGGTACGACGGCGATAATTTATGCAAATTTTGGCTTATCATACAAAAAAAAAGACAGCCACAACGTGCAAATTGGAAAAGAAAAAGCCATGGAGACGAAGAGGAGGAGCTAATGTAAACTGGTTGTCGATGCTCGTACACCTCAATCGAACGGCATCACAGATTCTTTCTGATAAAATGCAGTCCAATTGAAGAAACTAAAAAACATTGCCACCAAGTCCAACAATATTCTTCAATGCCTTCCGAACTAATTAATTCTTTTTTTCATAATAAGTATTAATGAACACAACAAAAAATTATGATCATTGTTTCGGATTTTTCTTCAACTTTTTTTTCATTCACCATCATCAGTGAATTCAATTTAATTCGCTCTTTTAATGGAATAAATGTAATGATTTTTAACGCATATTGATCTGAAGTCATGTTCAATTCATTGCTCACAATCGACACAGACGAACAGTCAGCTCACAGAATGGCACATTCAATTAAACACGCATCGGAAGAAAGCAAACGAAAAAAAAAACCATTTTGAATGTTTTAAAACTGGAAATTTCATTTAGAAAAAAAATCCCCGCCGACTCTCATAACATCAGCAAATTAATTGCTTCTTATCGAAAACAGGTCGGATTTACATTCATTTCAATTCACAGTTTATCAAACGAATGTCACGTATCATCACACTCTTTTTTTATTATATTCCAAAACGCGTTTGCTCATTCGTTCAATCTATTTTCGCCAAAAAATGTTAGACATATTTTTTTCGTTTTTGCGGCAAATCAATCAACTTCACAAAACCGGGAATGGTGTGTAGACACAAAAGTATCAAAGTATCTGATCTAATCATAAATGGAAGTGTCTTTTAATTGAAATGTGTATTATGACGTGTTTTATTACCGTTGAACTAGAATTTTTTCGTTTCTGGTAACTGTGTTCCTGTCATCGCGAATTAGCATAATGGAAAAAGTATCAAAATCATAAATCAATGCGAAGTGAAAGCGAAATTACTGAACCAGTTATTGAATATAATAAGAGATGGCGGATAAATGATTTTGATGCTCTGAAAAGATAAACAGTTTGGAGGCAGTTAAAAATAAACTCCTATGTCACATTTTTTTTGTTCCAACATATTTTAAGATCATTATTATGTGGTGTAATGGAAATGAGATGATTTACCGATGCGGAAGAAAATGTGATTACGACGGTAATGGATTATTTTTTTCCAGTAGTACATCCAACTGCCTTTTTTTATACCGTGCCGGAATTTTTACGACCCTTCTAATGCATGCAATAAAAAATAAACCAACAATACTGAGTGCGTTTTTTTCTTGGTACATTGCCCCGGCACAAGAGACACAAAAGACAACTATCAAATACGCTGAAATCGAGGTCATATTTATCGAATAAATATTGTTGCATTTTTTGAATTCATTCTGATTAAGCATGATAATCACAGTTTATTTGCTAAACTTGAGCGATAAACCAATGATAAAATGCATCAAAATTACCGTAATTGACATAGAAGATCCACACACAGAGATAGAGAATTTTGAGATCTAAGAACATAATTTTTTTTATTGCTTTATTTCAAATTCCAAAGAATTCATCTTGTAAATGAGCCCAAAATTTATTGCACTTAAAAACAGATTTCTTTTTTTTTGTCTGAATTATTTATTTTAAGTGGCATCGAATTGCAGTTGTAGTGCACACATTTCGTTTTGTGTGTGCGTGTTTTTTTTCTGCAATGATATGAAAATGAATAGAGGAATTGCCGTAAGGAGCGGGGCGAAGCAACGAACCAGAGCCTCAAATATAAATATCATAAATATTTAATTTATGCGTTTTTTCCGCATTTGTTTACTTGTTGCATACGTTCGCCTTTTTCTTCTTCTCGACATCATCGTTCCAGAGGGTGCATTTTCTCATTCATGTTTGGCTTTTCGCTTTCATTCACAAATACTCTTCCTTTTCGCTCGAATTTTAAACATAGACAATTGGTATGTTCTACAGTTCTCCTTTTGTTCGGCAGAGATATAGATTTTTTTTGTTATTCATTCAGTCATCCGCTCTTGAAAAGTCGATCCATATAGTGTGTGTGCGTGCGAGAGAAGTGCGAATATGGCATTAATTTTATGTTATTGCACTTGAAACCCAAGATGAAAACCGTTGTCGTGTAATCGGAGCAAGAAAGAGAACGAGAAAAAAATGAGAAAAAAGGACCAAACGTCATAAATCGTATGCGATTGAATTGCTATTTATTGTGTGCACATTGAAATGCATTTGTTCACCATACGTGCTCATTCTTCGATCGAGTGCATTTTAATCACTTCATTTGAACCGATTTTTTTTTTGTTTTGTTCAATGCAATCGGTATTCTTTCGTTTCATCTGCTGTTGTTGTTTGTGCGCCGCCACCAATATTCAATAAATTATTCAGGTTTTTTGTTTCGCTTATTTTTGTTGCTTATGAATAATCGAAATGCAGCATATGAAACATCATCGATTGGTCGGTTTGTTGTCACAACCACAGAACTGGGGAAATGTACTTTTTTCTTTATGCGCATTTTTTTGTTGCTGTAATTCAATTTCAAGTAGGGTGAAAGCAAATGAAGCCAATCTTTAACCAATTCATTGATTACATTGTAATTGTTGCGGTTCGTATCACATTTTATCTCTTTGAATAAAAAAAAATGTTGTCAGTTTGGTGAAAGAACATCTCGTATTGTTTGGTGAGAGAACATCGAAATCACGAAAATGTCTTCATTTACGGCGAATCATTTTGTATCCTGCAGCGTCATTAAAAATGCAAAATTCATTTTTTACCGACACTTTTTGCGTAACATAAACATTAAATATTAGTATTTCGAGAAAACTGTATGATATCTCTTTGTAAATTGTTCGTCTTTCGACAAAGTAAACTTTCTTGAGAAAACTTACGAAAAAGACCGAAGCTAATCTGAAATACGAAAAAAGATTCATTTCCGATGGAAACGTGTTCCAAATTCATTCAAATCCCGCGCAGATATTAGAAAATAGATAGAGTGTTCTCTTAGTGATAAGCTAGAAAATAGATAATTTTCTCATGCTCTACACTTCTCTTATAGTTCTATAGTTTTTTTTTTCACCTACTCGATTTTAGCTATGATCGCATTTTTCAAATAGTTCATTGACTTCGGAATTTTGTTTGCCTAAAAAATTGAATTTTATTGGATTTAAAGTTGTGCTCGTGCGTATTTAGCAAAAAAAAATGTATTGTTTATTCAGCTTTACGCAATTACGCTTACTGTTGAAAAAAACTATGCATGTTTTTCATTCCAAATTCTGTATAACCGCAGGTCAAATCGTTTGAACCGTACAACAACGAAAAATGAAAGGTGCTTCCAGCCAATTCAACGTTGTTTATATATCATAAATAATTTTAACACAAACAAACATGCGAGTATGTTTTGAGGTACGCACATGAGACAAAGTCGATGTTTCTGCTCCCATCACTCATTTGTCATGTTATCTATTCAGCGCAATCTTATAACAACTTTGCCTCGTAATCGATTATTTATCAAAAAAACTACAAGAAAAGAAAATGTAACGTCAATATAAAAAAAAGTCACACAATGAGAAGAAAAAAACTGTTTGGCGCGTATGTAAATAAGTGACAGGTCTCATTTCAACCGAACGAATGGACGAAGAGGGAAAAAAACGCTGAGAGAAATAAATTACAAAAAGGAGAAAACAAAATATGGAAACACGAGAATATTAAATTATTCTATGTTGACATGATTGCGTACAACTAATAAAGTCGTCGATAAATTTGCTTACATAAAGGCTCTACATGAATAAAAAAAGAAGAACGAATTAATATTGAGACAAGAGAGGCTGTGACTGAATGGCTGGGCTCAAATCAAAGGCAAACACTTGCTTTGTTGTTATACACAAAGATAATGACTTAATTTGAAACTTTGAAACGATCAGAGAGACATCGGTATTGTGGTAGCCAGTTACGTAGGCCGCTTTTTTTTCTCTTCTCTCATTGTGTTCGTGTGTCAGAATGCTTTTAAAAATCACGAATACACCTTTCGCAGCGGATATTTCGCGTGTACAAAAAGCTTACTGATATTTGCGTACGACGAAAAAAAAATAATAATACAAAAGACAAAGGAAAGAGCGATTAAGGCAAGCAAATATTTGTACGACAAACTACACGATATATAAATCGTCAGCAGAAATGATAAATCGACTTACAAAATACCGCTCGTGTTCGTATCGTGTTAAATGTTAAAATCGTTTTTTTTCTATTCTCGTTTAAAAATAACTGTCCATCAAACAAATTAGAAAATTGCGTGAAAAAATGGCACTTTGATTTAAAAGAAGTTTGATACAAAAATTTATATGTCATTCACACGCCGAAACAAATTATTACCATTTTGTTAATGAAACTTCCACTCGAACATAAACACGCCCGACAAAAAAAAAAGATATAGTTTCGATGAGAGAGTGATAGCTGTGACGATGATAGTGTAATTTTTTCGGCCAATACATTGTTATGTTTTTGACGAGATAAAATTTATCACATGATTCATTCGCGTCCCGTATTATTATCGTCATACAGACACTCCTCGCCGGCAAAAGAAAATCAACAATCGCTTGATTCGTGATAGAATTTGAATTGAAAAATGTGTGAGACCTATTGAATGTGTCGCGTTAATCGTGATGCGTGGTCCCTTACAATCAATTCAATGTTCAGCTATTCGTTCACCTACGCATCATCGTTATTCAAATTGCTCCTACAATTGCAAATAGTCGTTTAAACATTTGTTGTTAGGTCCATTGAAATTATGCGGAAAATTACATGCGGTCGATTTAAAAATGGAAACGATCGAAAATAACGACGGCTCGATAAAATTGTTTCTTCTTTTTGTTCAAAAAAAAGCAACACGAGCCAATAAAAACCAAAATATTGCACAACGAATATGATTAATTGCATCGATGCGATCAAGTGACACCATTTCACAGTTTGCACTCAGCATTCTATTTAAAGTAATTGAAAGTGTGCGTAGTCGCCAATTTTGTCATTGCAACAACAACATCGATTGCGCCAGACAAAAAAAAACAACGCTACAATTGGTTCTTTCGAGAAGAAAGAAATTCGAATCGATTGTAATCGTTGCAGCGAACAATGACCCGTTTCGTCTATTCAAACCATTTATTGGCAACGAAAAACTAAACTTCTCGTGTAAATAGCATAAAATTAAATGCACTCAACTCTAGTGGTCAATGATCTACCGCGCGCCAATTTCATGAAATCAAAAGTATCGTTTACATTGAAAATGGTCTCGAACACGAATCGATAAAATAAAACACGAATCCAGAATCAAATGACAAAAAAAGAATTCAAGAAGAAAAGAGACTATCATTCTAACAATGAGTACACGCACACCAAAACGAAAGGAGTTGGTGTTGTTCGTTGCAGTTGAACATGCTGTTGAAATTCAATAAAAGTGCAACAAAACGAGAAAGTGTCACACAGTCGAAATAAACAACTAACTTCGCATGTTATATGGACCACCAAGAATTTCGCTGGCGCAAAAATGAAAGAAAAAAGCAGAGCACAATTTGTTTTTATTCTTTTCTCGGCGCACTATCGATGCTATAAACTCAATAATCAAATCAAATGGATTCGGTTGTTGTATTTAATGCATGTTTTTCCGCTGTCTGGTCATTGGCTTCTTTCTACCTTAGGGATAATACCCAACAATGTATGTTATTTAATTCGTTGCTTTTTTTTTTGTCTTTTTCCAGCAATTTTGCAGCGGAACACCGTCGATGTGGGACAAATTCGATTGATTGGGATCGCAACTTGTCTGTATCTTTGCATGGATTCATGTGGAAATTTGTACAGTTCGGTATGTATTATTTTTTGTTTGTTATTTTTCTTTTTTGTTATATTTCGAAACAAATGTAGCGAGCAAATTTGGAAGAATCAATCGAAATGAAATGGAGACAGTCAGACAAAATATATGAAGACGGTTGAAATTGTTTTCTCATTGCATCACATTCACGACATCATGAAAACAAAAAAAAAAAGAAATGTTTACTTCAAAGTGGTTTTTTCGGTGAAAACCCTTTCTATTCGGCTTTAGGTAAAACAGATATCCAGTCGCGGTGCATTCATTGAGTGCCTTAATACAGTCGTAAAAACGTATGTGTTGAAATAATCGTCACACAAAATAAAACCAAATGAAAGGAAACTGTCGCTTAAAATGCCATAAATATGTCAACAATTAGAAGCGCTTTTCTTCCATGATCAAAGATTTGTGCATTTTGAGTGTGAAAATGTCGATTTTACAAAATGCATTTCTTGGTTTATTTCCGAAAATGGGGCAATGCGCAACTTATTTTGACACAGCATTTGAATGTATGCATTTGAATTTGATGGAAGTGTGTCGTCAATTATATGCTTGTTTACAAACAAACCTAATTGACTGATTGTTCCGTGTTGTTGCATCGTCATTGAAAAGAAAAAAAACGAATGACTTTTCAAATGTTCGACCTATTTGAAATTTTGTTCCAAATTTATCGAAAAACGATCATTCGCAACACACAGTATAGACGTTTGAATTGAAAGTGCATCGTAAAACCGATATGCAATAAAAATACAATCGTAGTCAATGCAATATGACATGTCACACTACTGATTGTATTCATTTTTCAAATTCAAGTACTAATTAAAACATTTCTCCTTCCAAAGGATTCACAACGCCACCATTAAAACAGAGCTATTATGCTTAAAAACAGTTAATAAACACTGATGGTGCGATCATTTACGAGAGCAAGAGAGAGATGCAAAGAGAATAAACTAAAGAAGAAGGAAGAGAGCGAGTGAGAGAGATAAAGATAGATAGACGATGGAATCGATATGTAATGCGCAAAACAACTCCAAAATGAGATGTAATAAATGTCGCTTTCACCCGAATAACGTTCAAACTGCATCAAAATGTTGTAAGCAATAGCAATTACAACCCTCAATGAAGTATACAAACAAACGCTCACACATATTGAATGTGCGCGTATTGAAACCAAATGCGCCTTTTATTCAGCATCGTACATTGCCGACTCTACCATACGCATATATATATAATATTGAGGCGCTCTGCGTTCAAAGTTTATCTGCTTCGAATCTATTTCGAATTTATCACCCTTTTTATTGTTTCTCATCTACGGTGCATCCTTCTCGTATTTCGTCTCAATTGCTTTCATCGTGCCATAGCGCAGTGATAGCCCGCACCAAATATAACGAACCTCAAAGGTGATGCGAACGAATGTACGCATTTTACTCGAAATGAGAAACATTTCTTTCTTTTTTTCTGATTTTCAAAAGAGATTCAAAAAGAGAAGAAGAAAAAAAACTGTAATTGGTTCCTGAATGCTGTCAATGGTGTCAAATAAATATAACAATTTTATGAGACTCACACTCAATCATGCGACAGTTAGAAAGCCAATCATATCAATTTACACATTTTTTTCGAGAGAGAAAGATGCGATCAGTACTGACAGTGCACACCCAATCGGCACGCAAAGGATGAAGGACCACTGTCTCAATTACATTTTGTCTGTAATCGATTTCATTCTTGTTCTTCTTTCTCTCTCTCTCTTTCTCTAGTTCAATCTATTGTTGTTGGCCTTAACATACAAAAGACGATAGATAAAAACATTGACATCGGGTCATCAATGCGGCAATGTGTCGCATTCATAATCAGCTGCATGTTCAATGTCAATATGTGCGGGCGGGTGGCCAGTCAAATCCAATCGCAATTCGATTTTCGAAAATTCATATGTTTCGCATAAAATTTAATTACCGTCTTAAACATAATTTACAATCGAAAAATCGACAAGAATACAGACCATAAATATTGAATCGGTCTTTGTACGAAATTGCTCTAAATCATGCATAAGATATTTATGACTGGAACTGATTGTCAATGTGTACAAATCTAGAGCAATAAAATGAAGAGAAAGTGTCGAATTTTACAGAGCATTCGGAAATTATGCGAAATAAGCGGCAGTAAAATGTAAAATTTGTATTGAAATTTCCGTCTATGCATGATATCTCGACTTTCTGGGCGGCCGCATCCATATGTGTGAATTAAAATGGAAATCCGGGCGATAATAAACGCTTCGTAATTCAAGGCGAAGCGAACAATTTCAAATGATTTTCGGAATCGAGTCGTCATTTTTGAAGAATTCAAATATTCTAATATGAAGAGTTTTTTTTCTCGAATGGGTCAACATGTTTTACATTTGCTATGAATCATTCAACATCAAAAATCAAATCCATTCAATGAACCCTTTAAAATTCTTTGGAGAATAAAGAAACGAGAACAAAAAGAATGTCAATTATGAAAATGGAAAAGTCGTATGACAACTCAAACATGCACCTAAATCAATAATTTTTATTTATTTTTTAATCGCGCTTCAATGTTCCATCGACAGCGCTCATTTAAGCGATTTTAAAGGCGAACACAAAAATGTGAATGCCCCACAGATTTCTTGCTTTTCATAAATGGCTCACAAAATCTTCATTCACGATGTGATGAAAGAAAATTACCGCTCGTTTATTTACTCTTCACATAATTTTCGCTTATCAATTTCGGTGTGTGTTGTTTTTTTTGTCTCGCTGTTAAATTCGTAAAGTTTATAATATACGTATGTATCCATGAGATCACTTTAATAAAACAAAACACAAAAAATCATCCAGTTGGAGAGCCATAAATTTCATTTCAAATTGACGGCGTCAGTTGCCGTTTGTGATTATGATAAAGTTCTGGACACTTGAAGCGCAACAATTAACAGTCGATCACCTCGTTTCTCTGATCCGTTCTCATACTGAATGTGCTCAATATTAATGGACAGTTTATGTGGTCGTGTGTGTGTATGTGTTACGTCTAACCTAAGTAATATGTACCATTTGTGCGTGTATCTTATCGCAGGCGCCATGTGAGGCACACAACATGTCAAACGCCTGACTTTTATTAATTTGACGAGGCTGAATATTTACGACACTCTGCGCAATCATTGTACAATACACATTCAATTCTTCGAAAAAAATCCAAAGAAGAGAAAAAATGTCAATCGCTTGACTTTATTACCTACAAAAAATAACATGATTCACAATCCTGAATATAATCAATTTATTTGTTGAACATTTACAATTTCGTATTATTCTATTTTTGAATAAAAGTATGCCGTTTTATTACTTCAGCAATTATCACGTTTATGACCGGTAGGTTGACAAAGCGAAATGATCGCAATCACACTGTGTCTGCTCCATTTTCGGTACAATCCATTGATTGTACAGAAAATGCTAAACCGTAGAATGGATCTATTAGCCCGTAAATGGTGCGAGAATATACCAATTTAATATTCATTTGAAATATGTGGGCGAAAATGTAAATCACATCGCGAACATTTTATCGATTCATGTCTTAATTTGGTTTTACAAATTTTGATATTAATCTCCGCAATAAAATGTCAATCTACCATTGGTAGACTACAAGATGGTGTTCGTGTCAGCAAATGGTAATTCAAATAGAAATTCAAGATTGGCAAATTAGCAATTTAATTGAATTGATTTTGAATTCAAACGGTTTGCGAAATTAACACAATGTGAAAATCTCACATATTTTAATTTGACTCTTATAACTTTTTCTTCAGCGATGAATGGCCGGCTCTATGATGAGAACCAAAGTTTAAACCCATCCATCTTGGAGCTAAAACGTTCATATGACCGCATTGAAATTGATTAGATTCTGAGATAAAAAAATCTTGTAACAATAATCCGTCAATCAATATGTTTTTTAATTGCCATATTTCTGTTTTTGCATTTTCGATCAATTTTGCTCTGCGACATTCACAGAGATTGTTTTTAATTAAACATCATAAAGAAAACATATGTATCATCGACACTCATACAGAGATAGAGAGAGAGGGAGAGAGAGAGATCCACACATTTCAATTTATCTCTATATATTTTATATCTATATTTTTTTTCTTGCAGCGTGAATTTACAAACGATTGCATATTTAATGAGCGACTGGAAGAGAATTACAACTACTATACATCGACACATCATTCGAGTGCATTGCGTACATATTATGTGGCCTTGAATCGTCTGGGTGTTCCGCGCAAAACCCATTTGCCATCTAATAAACCTTTGGGTAAATTATCAACATATGTAAAAGCATTTACATTGACCGTGCCAGAGCATCGGTCCGATGCTGTAATTGGTAAACGTTTTGGATTCAATCACGTTAAGCACGGTATTAAGCATTTATGTGAGTCGGGAAAACAGCTTATGGAACTCACTACGAAACAATTAGTCTATCCGGAATGCAATAGTGGTGGCGTCGGCAGCGTCATCAGCAGCAGCAGCAGTGGTAGTAGTAATGGTAGCTTAAGTAAAAAACAACAACCAAATCAGCACATTCGACACGCGAACACAAATCATACACGTCGTCTAGCTCCTGCATCGCTGACCGATCGAGGATCGAACCGGAAAAACATTATCGACGACACCGCTGTCGTCACGAATATTGCAAAAGGTAGCAATTGCAATTCTGAGCAATGCCCCAAGAAAAAGAAAAATAACGGACATCGCGGAAATAACAACAACAATAATAAGAAAAATACGAAAAAGCTGAATATGAAAAATTCAAAGTCGAGATCGAATAAAAAAGTTCAAAGCACAACAATTAGAACAACAACGACCACAACAACAACCACAGAAAGTGCCATGTCAGACAATCCAGCACTCGACAACGATAACTATGAAGATGAATTGGATTATTCGGAGTCCGTTCAATTGCCATCGAATGGCCAAATTTCTGTCGGCATTGCCAGCGATGAAAACTATAGCGATAGCGACAAATAAAACGATTTCATGTGTCTAATGTAATAATTTGTATATAGCATTCAACTCATACACACAATTAATTTCTTTCAAAACAAAACACAAAAAAAAGAATACTTAACCACAAACTGCGTTCATTCAACATTTTCTTTTTTTAAATTATATTCATACTTTTTAGCAATAGTAAGCGTAGCATAAAGAAAATCTCAGGTTATATTCTATACAATTTCATTCGTTTAAGCTTACATTTAGATATGATTAGTGAATTTCAAACTGATTTAATATATAAGACAGTTTTAAAAATTGACACCAATCAACAATTCTTTTCTTCTTCTGTTCTACGAAGCAAACAAAACAATCACAAACAAATAAGCACACGTTTCTACAAATATTATAACACCATACTCGCATGTTAGAATGTAAAAAGTCGTTAAATTATAAACACAATATACTACTTAGCTAGCTTTCATTTAATCTATCTATATATAAAATGCATTTTTCATTCATTTTTTTTACTATCGCGACCAAATTCATGCTAAATTAAATGCAATGCAAAGTTTACTTTAGATTTTGAGTTCATCATAGAAAACGAAATAAACATAGTGTATATGTTCGAAATTTATCCCATCAATTGATAAATTCTCGAATCTCTTTATCCCATTTATTTTATTAATTTTTAATTAAGAGTGACTAGTCTAACTGAGGCGAAAGAAAAGTGTTTTTTTTTTTTTAAATTAAGTTACATTTACAAAGATTAATGTTATACTGTGTATTTTATTTGTGTGAACTAAATTATTTTATCGCTAATTTTATCGCAATATCATCATTTTATTTCTTTCCATTTCGATACATACAAAAAGTACACATGCATAAATGTGTGTAATTGAATTTAAGGCAAATCATTTTGTGTATAAATATTTCGTCGTGAATTTTCTTGCCATTTAGCTCCTTTGGTTTCATTTTTGATAAATAGCATTTTAAGACGCTGACACATGCACCGCAAAGTGAACAATTAAAAACCAATATCGTTGCTCATTTATCATCATTTTATAAGCTCATGAAAAATTAATAATAAATAAAATGACAAAAATTTAATAATCGATCCATGCATTTCAATCTTGTTTCATAAGAATCGAAGAAAATCTTTTAGAGAACACATACTGAATAGAATGAGCGTAAGTATATACATTTTAATTATTCACTATAGAAACGATCGCATACTTGGTGGCTTCGATGAAACATGACTTGCAACGGTCAACGCAAAATAAAAATCGAAGTGAATGACTGAATTAATCAATTCCATGGCATAAAATCATTCAAATATTATCAGATACGCATCTCGGTCTAATGGTCGTTTCAACATCATTAAATATTTGCTACAAAAAAATCGCTGGATTGTCGTTGGTCTTATATGTTAATTCATTGAGCGATAACAAAACAAGATTTTGCAAGAGTAAATCTACGCTAGGCGAATGAGTAAAAAATGTTATTTGCTTAGAATGAGAGAGTGACGCACACAAACAGATAAATTTTCCGTTGTTTTTGATGCGTGTATGTGACACGATGTTTAAATATGCGAAATTGTCGCCAAAAAAAATTTTCGGTGAGATGCTCACGTAGACCAGTGATTTCGCAGTGTGTGTGAAACGAAACTGGATGATAATATTCATCTTGATAAAAATGACATGCCACTTACCCAGAGAAGTTCAATTGATTTCGTGCTCATAAAAGTAATTTCTAATTTTGTTTATTTTCAATTGATTTTAATGAATTCATTCAATTGAAGCGAGAGAGAACAGCGCACGAAAACTAAAGTTTAAAAAAAAATTCTACTTCATTATTATGCATTTCGTATACCATACGATATATTCAGACGCCAGTGTCTGCATTGCAGCGCTTCTGCCCAGCAAATTGATAATTGGTAATGCCGTTTGCTCCAGTTTAAAAGTTTTTCAAATAATTTCTCTGTTCAATTTTAATTTATATGCAAATACAGTGTTGTTGCCACGCTTGGTCTCGCTTTTTTCCTCGTTCATCTTTGCAATCAATTGATTTTGATGAGTTTATGCAATAGCTGCAATGCACATAAATTCCATGGAATTTATGATGTGAATCATTTTTCAAGTGAATCATTGCAGGTCATTTATGGTCTGTGGCATACATTTATCATCAAATTGATTGATTTTTCCTCGAAGCCTGTTCATTTCAATTGATTTTTCTCTGAATTCTTCAAAATAAAATTGAAAATTTGTTCTTTCAATTCATTGCTTTCGAAAAGTACGTTATTTGAAAAACTCACCAAACACAGCTGTTTTCACCATAAGCACTGTGAGTGAAATACAGAAAATCACTCAACGATTTTGCTCTCACTTCTCACGTATACCGAGCAAGAGAGAAGGAGAAAAAGAGAATTCGACTTCGAAATGTCAGCTGTCACTTGATGAACGTGGTATAGTAAAATTAAAAGAAATACGATTGTGTTGAGTGAAAACAGCAATGGCTACTGCCAGAGGTTTGCCCGTTTGCTGGTCTCGTCTGAAAATTGTAAATTTTCGGCAATATCCACGAAATTTCAGCACAAATCAGCACACAAATCGAAAGTTAAATAGTGCACAAAATTATTGGTGGTATTTATTCGGCGGAAGTGTTTGTGCCGGAGCTTATTTGAAATGGCAACAATCGTTCACGGTGTCTGCATTCAATCCGAAAAAGTTAAAAGTAAGTGATTGTGTGTGATTTATTTTTAAATTCATTCAGGGACGAAAGTGTTACTATATTATGCAAATCGCCATGTGAATGCACATTGTGTTTCAATGAATTAATTGCATACGTCAAACGGAAAAATCTATTTCGGATTTTTTTTTCATTCTTATTGGGGCCCAGATTTTTCATTTGCATCAACAAAAAAATTACACTCGTGTGTGGACTCGAGTTAGAAAATTGAGCGAAAATAAATACCTTCATAGTGATTCGTCGTGACATTCCGCATTGACTTTGCCCACTCATGCTACGTGCCATTCAAAATAGAAACATATGATTGTGTGTTACGAGTTTATGTACATGTACGCCTGATGAATGCGTATGAAAACATATGTTCATTGATAAATAATATAAACAGTGGTGAAACCCTTCGTAGTTTTTTCTTCTTATCCAAGTTTTATAAAATCGAAAGTACCAAAATAGCTTCAGTTTGTTTACTGTCAACAATCCAAAGTTCATCGGCTTTAAACAAATGACGATAATATGAGATTATATTCAAATTTTGAGCAAAAAAAATCGATTTTTTAATCTTATTCTGATATGCGCTTATCAATATGATATAGATCAGATTACCCCAATTGCACTTGAATTCTATTGCGTCGAAATATTTGACAGTCTTCGTTTAAATTTCCGCTCACACTGCACCGTTCAAGTTTTCATTCGGAAAAAAATGCGAGGGATTTGAGGACAGGTTTAAAGCATAAATGACACTGTAAGTGAAACATCGTTAAATTCATCATGAGTTTGTTTGATACATTGCAATCTAATTCAATTATCGAAAAGTGTTACATCCAGTCTCGTTAAACCCGATCAGAGTCACACATGTGAAATGGCCAATAAACAAGTCAATTACCGCTTTAAACATATGCAAATCGAATTCAATTTATTTGCACATTTTACATATTCAAATTCAGCGAAATGTTACATAAGTTTTTATTTCGTGTCGAAAAGAATTTATCCGCCGAAGAGAAATCGATCTTTTTTAAATGAAATCTACATTTTGCGAACCTTTGTCGTTTGGTCTTTGCTCGCAATTAATCATTTACATCGATTTTCGTTGGCCACAATGTAAATCGTCTCTTCAATTCTGTTTGCAAAATGTAATTGAATATCATGTTTGCGATTGATTCTTATCGATTTCAATGCCACAAAGATCGACGATTTTAAAGTATTTATGCTTCGGACTTAGTAATCCGATCTTTTGCCACAAAATACTTCGTAATTCATGCAATCTAAGGTGTTGATATTATGCGTTTTTCTTTGAATTTATTTAATCGCAACAATTCCAATGAAATTGAAATGGAAGAGTAAAACTATTGGCGTTGTACAAAGTACATGCCGATTTTTGTATATTACCGAAGAGTCTATCGATTTAAATGAATGGCTTGCAATCGTCGTTCTTCGAATAAACCATATTAAGTACATTGAATTTCAAATTCACTTATGAATTCTATTGAAAAGAGAATGAAATCAACACGGCGAATTCTATTCAAGGCACTAAACATTATTTCGTCGCTATCAAAAGAAGAGAATACCGATTTAATTCATGTACGTCCGAAAAGTCCTTCATTTGAACGAAACGCAACATTAACCCGGCCGATTTTGTCATCGGTTCAAATTCATTACTGTGTGTGTGCGTTATAACTTGTTAAAATTTCTCACGAATCAGTTGCGTCTGTTGGAAAAGTAATTTTGCCGATGATAAATGCGAATGGGTGTTCAACGGTTTCAAAGAAAAAATGAGATTCGAACATGTGGTGCACCAAAAGCGGTTTCTCTTTAGCCACAAAAGCAACACCATCATAATAACGACGGGCAATGCGATGAATGACAAATCGTTGATAATTTTTTTCGATTTGATGCTCTCCCTTTGACACAAAATGATTTGAAAATTTGATGTCATTTTAAATGCCGTTCATTCTCATCGAATCGCAGACAAGAGAAAAAATAAATAAAGACAACGGCAACGGATTCAATTAATTTGTTTATCTGCATGCGTTTTAGACATTTAATTAAGTATGCATCGTCTTGGTAAACGCGTTCACCAAATGCGCGCATTTACGGTTGTCGGCATTTTATTTCATTTTTTTTCTTCATGAATGTGTTTTGGTTTTGTTTAAATTTAAAGTGTGTGCATATTCACAGTAAAAAAAATTCGAATGTCGTTAAGTCCGCTCAATCATAACTGATGACTTAGAAAAATATCAATAATTTTCGAAACAAATTGGAAAACAAAAATTTCAATAAAATTCGAACATTTAACGTTTTTCAATCAATATCTATGTTGAAATGTTTGTTCTTTCATTTTGTTAATCGGCCGATAAAAATGCATATTGCCTCACTCGCTGATAGTAGGTAGGAGTTTATCGGAATTTAATTTTAGTACAAATGGGAAATTAAATTACTCAAATTAATGTCTATGGAAAGCATATTGTAATTTTTTTTTTAAAGAGCTCATTAAAACGGTTTTTAATGTTCGTGCATGGTTTTTTGATAGATAATTGCACACAGTGTGTTCCATCGAAAAGAGAGAAAAAGGTTCTGATTTTTTTTTTTTTTTTTTCAATAAAAGACACTTTGTGCTAGTTTAAAGAAGACTTTGAAGTCAAAATCAATCAAATTCGTCTTTTTTCTCATACTATTCATAACTTGGGTATAAGAGTCGATAGGATCAAAGCAAATACAAAGACCACCTCGGGCATTTTTGATTACGGTATTGTCGCTCATTTTTCCGCCTCTTTCAAACTAGCACAAAGTTATGAATTTCTTGCTGTTTTCAAATGACATCACAATACAAACAACGGAATTCCTTATTGGAGATCAAACATATTCAAATGAATAACGCACAATTATTGCTGACTTTAATCCGATGTGGGCTTAACAAACGTTCGCTTGACATTCGCACGTCGCGCATAATTTCATTTCTATTCATGTTTGTATTGAAATTTGCGCACCAGCGAAATGTCACAAGTTACATTTAAATACGACGAAATTGGAATTAAAATCACCAAATCCAAACGGCACATGGGCTTAATGATGAAGAAAGGCGAAAAAAGAGAAGATATTTTTTTTTCTGCTGCGTTGCAGTTTTTGTTAGCACCTACTTAATCAAACGATGAGTGAATTGATTTCATTTGTGTCGCATGCATTTCACAGTCGGGATTATAATCAAAACCTCGGGGTCCATTTCAAGAGGGGTCTCGCCACAAAATGAATGGCATTGCAAATTGGAATTTTGACTCGGCGGATTTGATATGTGATCAAAAGCGATTTATATACAACATGTCATGTCAACCAATTAAATTATAGTGCACTTGACACTGAATGGCAAACATCACCCAATATTCATTGAAATATAGCTTTTGAAATAACGACTGATGAAAACATTTATTTGGCCAACAACAAAATTCCCATGCACGCCACATTCGTTTTGTCATTCATCACACAGTAATTTGATATGAACTCAACGCAAACATTCTCCGACAGTTTTAATTAATTGCTTTTTGATTGGCTAATTTTATGATTGATTTTAGCACGACCCGCAGTTTTGTAGAAATATGAATACAAAATAAGCCGACACCATTCATTTATACGCGTCAATTCTGCATGAAATATGCTCATCGAAATCATGGTTTACAATCAATAAAAACTGAGCGAAATTCTTTATTGTATGCGCATTTTGTTTGGAAACATCACAATCGATTTCAAAAGTTCATCAAGAAAATGACCGTAAAACGATTATTATTATACATTCGGATCGAGTTTTCTATTCACTTTTCTTTGCTCTGAATTCATTGTAGACTGTAGAAAATCAACGTGTCATTTTTTGCCGTCTTTTTTGCCGAGTCGTTGAAGCGCCTTTTACGCGTCCAAAGAAATTTTATTGTAATGATTGCTTGATCCTTTAATAAATTTCCGAGATAAAATTAAAACGAACGCGTTTCCATAAAGGTTAATTATTATTATGATTTAATATATATACTTTCTGTACAATGGTTACAGCGAGCATGCTTAATATTCGATTACTTGATGCGACCACAGACTTTTTTCTCTCCTTTCGCTTCATTTTAAATTAAAAAGACTTATCTAACATTTTCGATCGAAACATTCATTGTCCTGAAACAAAATACGTGCCACGTTTTGCGTACGATGAAGTGTTGGTTCTCGCACAATAACATGCATTGATCATACCGACTGCTGACTGTGAATGCGACTCATCTTGCATTATATACTTGCTCGAATCGAGACAGAGGCACTCATAACCCAATGAATGTGAAAAATTATGCACCGCAAATCGATTAAATATAGATTTATTGGCGTGAATTAAGACATTTTGAGCGGCCAGCAAATTGCATGGTATGCACCGAAAAAAACGGCCGCAAGAATTTACAAACAAGGTGTGAATTCAGCGATTTTAATCATCGGCTTTTGGTGTGCGAGCCACTTCTCATAACCGATGAAGATAGCATACGCCTCTACACACTCGGGTTCACGGGAAAAAGACAATCCAAAAAAAAAGCGCATGAAAGAGAAGACGATTCTTTGATTGCAGATTATAGAATGGCCCTCTCTCATTTAAGGTGGGTTTTTCAAATCGAACATGAGTACTCAATTACAAGGAATTAACGTCATTTTAAGCACAAAATGTGTAATTGGACTCTCGTTATACAAATACGAACAACAACAACAACAAAAATGTAGTTCAATTGCGCCACAGACCAAATCATCCATAAATCCTGTGATTGATTCTTGGAAATGGGCATTTTGAAGCCGATATTCAGAGCACGATCTCTCAATGTAAAAATGATTCTTTTGAAGTTTTACACAATTTCTGTCGTTTTGAATATTTTGAAAAATTACAACATTTAAACTCCCGCAGGCGACGATTTCGTCTGACTCTTTTAATACACAAAATCGGATTGTCCAATTTGTATGTGCGTTCGTGTGTCGTGGTCATTTTGAACATTTTCGACTGTTAAGAAGAACTGAAGGTATACGATTCCAAACGAATTATGAAATTGATTTCAATTTTTGGTGTATGATGCAAGACAGGCAGTCGGCACTTAATTTCAATTCAAAAGATTTTTTTCACCGCAAATTACACAAAGAGAACAAATGCATGCCGCGCCAAAGTAAATGGCGTGCGGTTTGCATGGTGTGAAAAGTGAAGTAAATTTGACAGATGGAATTCATTTTCAATTAACTTCTTGGCAGATAGCTAAGCCACAACTTTCAAAGTGTGTTTCACAGACAATATATACTCTGGTAATGGAAGGCGTGAATAAAGTAAATATTCCATTTTAATTCGAATTATTAAAAAAAAATGTTCGAGCTTGGTATGAATGTAAAAGATAATAATTTACCATTCCACCGTATTTCATTTGAATGGTAAAAAAATATTGATATTATAATATTTGTTATAAACGAAGAAGAAATGCTCATCTTGTGAACATCATATTCTACTTTTAGTCGATGAATTATCTTATTTTGTGTGTGTTTTTGCCCCTCAAGTATCGTGCTGATCAAAATGCAATGTAAAAATATCTTTTTCATCACCGAAAGTGTTTGAGTTGCGTCCACTGGTGAAATGGAGCATTTGGTGAGAAGGCATCGCTTCTTCGGGCACTTTCGTTACCATTGCACCGCATCGCACATATATGCTCAAAAACTTTTTTAAGAAGGAATAGGGAATGAGTGAAAAAAACAATGAAAACAATCACCTTGTGCTGTTGTTTATTTATCAGTAATTTACATCATATTAAAATCGTCTTCGGACGGTCTTTTTTCTTCGTTCTCTCTTCATTCTCTCGAGGCTTTATCTTTGGTGTTTAAAACAAAAATTACATGTGTGCCTGTTTTTTTCGTTTCTCGTATCAAGAATGTCGTGTACATTTCTGTGGGTTTTTTCTCCTTTTTTTGGTAATATTAAATGGAGAGCAGAGGCCGAGAGTTGCAGACGACATTCACTATCATTTACGTCATCGATTGGTTGTTGTGCATATCGATTTTGAATCGATTCGATCCGCGTGTGTGGACGGTCAAAGGGATTTTTAAATGTTTGGTTATCACCATAGACACACAACAGCGTTAAATTTATTTGATTTGAGAGAGTAACATGGTGTTTAGGTCATTGTGGTTCGGTATTTTCTTTCTTTGTGCAGCTTGATTTTCTTATGGGCATCGCATTGCCGAATGAATTGTTATGAGTTTAGTTTCATTTTCTCTTTCATTCAAGTTCAAATGCAACTCAAACAATAGGTTAAAATCAACAAGGAATCCTCTTTATCATGCCATTTGCATTGTTTTTGTTTCGTTTATTACCCCCTGTGACCGCATTTCGTGGGCAGCATGGAATCATCGATTCGGTAACCAAATTAGTCGTTCAATTCATTTGTCTTTAGACCGTTTTTTTCTGTATCTCGATTGACAAACTAACAAAAGTATAAATGAATTAAAAAAACTAGCCTGAGAAAATAACAAACGAAAAATGCAAATGAGACAATTTCAACCTTTTACTTATGACCGACTCAAAATTCGATTTTTTTTATATTTTGTATTCGGATGTTTCGAATGTAAACTAATTGTGATCAACAGGCATTGATCTTTTACCCTGCCTCTCTCTCTCAGTTTTTTAAATTCTTGGATAGTTTTCATTAATTAAGTGCCGACAAATTGTTTGAAGTTCAATTTGAAGCGCCTCATCATCATGCATAACTCGACGATGCATTCCACTAGATCCTTAGCCTGTGTTAAAATAAAATCGTTTCAAGTCTTTAAATTGTATAGCATCTTCAGCAATGTTTGAAAATTGATTTGAACCTCACATGAAAATTCAGTACATTTCGTGCATGATTTACGATCAAACAACCAAACAAAGTAAATAAAATTGCGAATTGAAATTGTTGACTGCGAAAAAAAACCTTCACACAATATCAGCAGCAGCAACAGCAACAACAAAAAAATATTACCATCGACTGCAATGCAAATATTCAATTTTCGACCGGCCATCAAGCAGCAATCTAAACGAAACTGTGTAATTAAGGTAATTTTCGAGCGTGCAACTCACATTGATGTTTTTTTTTCTTCACCGACCGTAATTTTCCATATATTCATTACGAGATGCTGCTTGCCGAGCATTTTATGCGTGCGTAAAGTAGTTAAGATGGTCACCAAGCGAAATAAAATTGAATAAGGGAGACAGAGATATATGTACGCACACAAAAAGAAAATTTAAGCACATTCAGTGCGAACGGAATTGAAATGTCGATAAAACGGAACGCCCGTAATGATATGGTACAGGTTTTGGTTTATTGAATTTTTTGCGCACAGATACATGCACATTATCGCTTACTGTGTATTTCAGTGTGTGATGCCTTTTCGCACGACCATAAATGACGTCTGAACAACAACAAAACGAAAACAATTTAAGAATTTTAAATCAAATGGTCTTATTATCGTCACTTGTGTTTGCGCACCAAACAATTCTGCCCGCAAGCAACCGAAGCATAAAAATAAAAAGGATTCAACACTGGCCGCAATTTTCACATTAGATTTTAATGTTCGCACATTTTGGAGCGATTGATTGCCAGTAACCAGGAACAAAAAAAATTGCTGGAATTTCATCGGCGCATTTTGAGTTTGTTGATCCCACTTTTGAACGGATGTTCATACTTTTTTTTACACTTAATTTTTCTTGGCAATTCAAGAGCATGAAGAGAATCTAGTAGTGCGCTAGACACGATCATCATTGGCATGAATCAAATACAACAAAATGAAATTTATTATAACAAATTAATCGAGATCGCACCAAATAAATTGAACCAATTAATTTTGATCATGCTTCGGGGTGTCTAACATTCTATTTTAGTGCACAACAACAAATCGACTTCGTTATAATCAGCATTATTTCACTAGAGACAGTCGATTGTTACTTTATGCGGTAGCGTACGCATATCGAAATGATTCGTTTGTTGAAAAGCCGCGGCCGATTCGTTTCATCGCACTAAATTTAATAAATGGTCACATAATTAACCCATGCATCAAAAGGACCCATAAAAATCGAATTCAAAATCACCCTTATTTAACGATCATAAATCATAACGGCTATAAAATAATTATACTGTTTAACGAAGTAACACGTTCGAAGCAAGTTTCTCGGTTTAATTAAGAGGCCCAAATAAATGAATTGGAATATAAAACGAAGAGTTTTTTTCGTATTGAGATGTTATGCGATTTATGTATATTCCGAGTTCCATTCATATTTGAATTGGAATAATTTTTCAATTCTAAGCTATAAAATTCTATTATTTTGATCTTGGCGAAATTGTCCTTTCGATCAAAAGATGCGCCCATTTTCAAGATCATGATCGAAATAAATCGTAGTTTCGAACTGTAGTTCATTGACATTGTCCATTCGTTTCTCTATTTGAAATGAACTTTTTGATTGAGTTGAAAACCCATAAAAATCACTGTGCGTCATAAAATTATTGGAAGAACAAATAGAAACTGTGTGGAAATTTTGGAGTAGATTTCGTGCGCATCGGCACGTCTGCTCATTTGTTTCAGTGGAATTTTTGGTCGGTCTATTTTTTTTATTTGATAAATGTTCGATTTGAATTAGAAAATAAAGGACAGGAAATCGATACATTCGACATGTTTTTTTGCGAAGCCAAAAGAAAACAAAACCCCTATAGCGATCATTTTTTACAACACTAACCTTCACAATAATAAATTTCATGAATTTTTCTATGATTGTCCATTTATGGCGAAATAATTTTATCGTTGTTATTCATAGATGAAGCGGTGATGTTTTTGTGCCCAATTCACACACGTGACCAGTGGTCGAATGAAACGATACGAATAAGAGATAGGATATTATTTGTATTTCACATAAATAAAATCCGTTCATAAAATATGCGTCGGGCTATCTCAATATATATATAAATAATACTTTTGGGAAAAAAATTCTTCGTTTTAATCCGTATTTGTTGTGTCTATGTGCTGAAATCGAAGATCTCTGCTGAGAGTCAAACAACGTGAGTTTGATTACAAAAAAGCGGTACATCGCTTGAACTATGTGCTATCAAAGCTATTTTCAGTGTACAGTTTTTGTGTGTGTTGTGGAAGCCGAGCTGCTGATAAAATTCGAATTAAGTCGTTTGTTTGGTATAAATATTGCAACATAAATTCATTGGATAAACATACTGCACTCCCGCTAGCACATAAACACACACCGTCGATATATTATTCATTTCATCTGTATTTCATTTGCATGCGGTGTGTCCCTTCTACGGCTATACAAAAAGACATCATTTTATTTATCGGCGCTCTATCGTCGTGATGGCAGCAGCATATTCTAGATATTTGTTTCTATTTCATTGCAAGTGTGTGTGTGCCTTTTTGGTGTGCAATTGAAATATCATATCTTGTATGCAACTGTTTCACCAGCTACTAGCAACTAGGTTGCCAACATCGAAGAGAGTCAGATTTCGAATCGATTAATTAGATTTTCTAGTTAATGTCGAGCGCAAATGCCAACACAAAAGGTTGACGGTATCAATGCCGATGCAAAGAAAGATAAAAAAAACAACAACACCGTGGGCACACTTGAAAATGAATCGTTTGGCGCCACATTTCATTGTTACCGTCTTATTTATTTAGTGATTTCGATCGGTTTGAGAAACTATCTTTGCACTTGAAGATACTGTGCGCCATTCATTTTAATGAAATGTATATGACTACAAATTGTGGAATAAACGAAGATTTCCATCGATTCTCAATCCTTCATAACAAATGCACCCGACTTTTTATCTCAATTTTGCATGTTAGTCACACTTTTAGCTGATAATACCTTATTACGATCGCTTTTTTTCTCTTTACGTTTTGATTTTTGCGTTATCAAAACAGCGTTCGCTGTACGATGTGGGTCATAAATTATTCTGTGCAACAGGTTGAATAGATTAAGAACAAGAAACGAATGTTAATATTGTCAATGTCGTTGACACATTTGCTTCAAGTCTAAAAATAAATCACGGCATCGTTTCCGTGTACAGCACATAAATTATCATTTATTTTCTAATAAAAATTCCATGTTAACGGATTTCATCCAATTTAAATTGAATTCCGACGAACAGCTTTGATACAATGCTTGCATATGTAAAACATTCAAAGTTCATTTTTAAATTTTGTGTCGAAATAAATTTAAAAAAAAGTATTCATCATTACCCATTTTGTTTATCACCTCCAAAAAAAATCGAAATAATGCGGTTAACATTTTAATCGAATGTACCGTTTTGGTTCATATCCACAACAAGATTCAATTTGAAAAAAGAAAAAAAAAAGAATCCGACCGTTAATAAGGATTTTCGATTCGGTTGCATATTATCATTACCGAATCAAAAAATTGCAATTACTTTTCACCTCATTTTTCTTCGTCGAACACGTTTCGCTCGGCGGGATAATGAAGAGCGTGTCCAAAAAATCGAAGAAAGTTTTCGGTTTCGTCGCAGTCATCGTTATCGGCAAAACGTACATTTCCAACCGGACCGAAGAATTTACATCTCTTTTTTGCTTCTCTTGTGGTGCATTTTGCATCGTTTAAAGATGAATTAAGTTCCACACGCAAACAAGTCAACAGAAAATCGCACACTCACTGTGGCGCGCATAAGTTTGCCATTGTCGGAATTCAAAGACTGTTGCTTCGTGAATTCAATTTTTTCATTGCCGGTTTTCTGTGTATTGTTTTCTTCGATTTGATCAGTGTTTGCGTCTGCTGTAGACCTGGATACCCAAACCACCTGTCAAACTGCACGAGAAATCAATTACATCATTATTTTCGTCATGCGTTGCATTTCTCTGCAAAATCAAATAATTCATTTATATTTCATTTTGTACGAACCGTCGACAGCGAAAGGGAAGCGAACGCACACTTATTTTTTTATTCATTTTGGATCGAATGGATATTTCAATCGACGCAAATTTGACAGATATTATGTCTTTTTATTTTGAGATTTTAAAATCACAATCGCCTGACGTGCTTGCACTAAATTAACTCGCGCTTCTTTTTACCGATTTCGTACACTTTCCGGAATGCAATTCCAACAGAATTAGTTTGGTACGTACGTGGTCGAGATGAAACTGCTTTTTTTTCTTCAATAATATCGTTGGAATGTCCGATTTTTGATTTATTCAATTGTTCGCATGATTTTTATACCAAATACAATTCAATGCTGTTGCAGTCAGAAGTTCAAAATGTTTCACTTCATTTTGCCCGGTGATATATTATGCGAAGTTTCTAAAGAGCAGCTGGTTTTTGTGTCTTTATTTGGAGTATCACATGATTCATTATGAATGATGAATCGGTTGCGTGACATATTCTTTATGTTGATTTCGGAAACTAGATGATAGACAACTGTCACTGTTGCTATTACTGAATGGATTATTTCCGTGTCATTCTTCTCTTAGTCAAAATAAAATCCATTGACCTTTATTGTCTTGAATACAATCAGTTCATTAACATTTCAAATACATGAAGAAATTTCAATATTTTTGTATTAAAAAAAAACCGAAATAGTGATGTGTTTAACAGCGGTAATGCTATTACAATATTCTACTAACGAATTATCGAAAAAACGAAAATGATGTGATTTCACGGAATTTATGCCAAAAACACACGTGTTTAATTCCAAAAGTGATTGGAATATTCATTTGAAGATCATTTTGAACACCAAATGTCGTTGTACCGAATGCGGTGAAGAAATTTGTGATTTTTTTAGAACAAAATGTTTTTTTTCTTCTTTATCTCACCGAACGTTAGTCTGTTTGTGCAGAAGCCATACATCACTCGGCCAATTAATTTTCTACAAAGTTGGTTTTGTGCGATGCGAAGGTTGTATTGAATCTTATCATTTGTATAGATCAGACTTGTGACTGGATCGAAGTGACCGATTACGGTCATGAATGTGATTCAATCCGTTTCCAATAAATCTACTAAATTGTGATAGTTTTAATGTCTATTTTGTCAGTATTTTGTTTTATGGTCGAAAACAAGAAAAAACACACACACATACCACACATTTGTTTCAAAAAAAAAAATGCATTATGTTCATTTCAAATCGGCAAATTTTGAGTGTAGAAAGTTCGGCTGCACGAAAAAAAGCGGTCATAAATAAAATCGAAAACCGCCTTCTTTGCGATCAAAATCAATATTGCGTGGAACGGATGACATTCAGTAAGATACAAAGATTTATAACATTATTTAGAGTACCTGCACACAGATGCATCGTAAAATTCTAGCACGGCATTTTGTTCGCTTTCTTTTTACCTTGATGTTTGTGATCGGTACAAATTTTTTAACGACTTTCCACCCGAGAGCAAATTATCTGATCGTTTTTTTTTATTTGAGCGAATAGAAATTGTGCGGTTAGCGATTATTTTATTGTGTAAATAAACAGCAGGTAGTAGGCTAGCAGGAGCCATATGCATTCAAGGCAAAAGATCCTTGTCACAGGATCTTCATAAAATAAGTTATAAATCTTTCAGACTTTTTTATATTCAATCGATAAGCACATTAACGTGTGTCGTTTTCTCACGTTTTTTTGTCCTTCTTACATTTCTCTTGCTCTATTTTCAGGATGAAGAGAAGGGAGTGAAATTAACATCACGTGAACGACGGTTCATAAAATTTGCCTCTGTTGAGTTCGATGGGCAATTGTATATGACGCCACAAGACTTTTTAGACTCCGTTGTAGAACAAGAAGCTAGACGTAAGTTTTATAAAGATACGCACAGAAAGAAAATAATATACATTTTTAGACACCGCAGTGTGACACTGCCAATGTCAAAATTTGAATAACTTCAGTACACCACCAAAAAGGTGTAAAGAAATGTATATTGTTCTCTTATTTACTTTAAATTAATATGAATTTGTTTTATTTCTTTTGTGTTCTGTTTTCAGCACGATTAAAGAGACGTACACTCACATTGGATGATGTGAATAGAATTAAAGACGTAACGCCAACGCTCAAAAAGGGATCTTCGTCAATGTTTCGCAATTTACGAGACAAAGGCATAATATCATACACTGAATATCTTTTTTTGCTTTCGATTTTGACCAGTAAGTCTTGGACTCTCTCCCAGCTCGAAAAATTTCAGAATTTCAAAAATGTGTTTTTTCATCTATTTCTTTGTTGTTTTAGAACCAAAATCGGGGTTCAAGATAGCATTTAATATGTTTGACACGGATGGCAATCAACGCGTCGATAAAACTGAATTTCTAGTCGTAAGTAGCAATTTATACCAAAAATTAAGAGAAACTCCAATTTCGTCTTATAAATATCAACGTACCTACAAAAATGTGTCTTTTTAATGTGAAAAAAAATTTAATTTTTCTTCAAAAACAAAAATTGAAATAATTTTTAATTTTATATTGCGAAATTGGCATTGAAAAAGAGACAGAGAGAAACACTTAATTTTCATTGGTAAATAGATTCGAAGATTAATTGGCGGGCAATATCGCAAACAGGAGATGGACCAAAAAACACGACGAATTGTGAGATGTTTGATTCGCATGATTGTTTGTTGTCCGTGTTAGAGTGTGCCTCAACCAATCAAATAACAAAATGTTATTTTTTTTGGCTTTCACTAATCCGTTTTGACTTAGATGTAGTTCACGTGTGAAATGCAACTGACCCAACCTAAAACAATTCGCCCACCATTTATGTGTGCACGTATTTCACGTGGAATAGTATATATCCTTATACATAGTACGTATCCTTAGATTGTTTTAAATTGTGATTTTTTACAAGCAAAATTGTGGTCATATTAGCTAGGCAGCCCAAGTTTCGTATGTGGATACCGAGCACTTACTTCCGACCCAAAATACAAAATGCCCTGAATTGTTCTTGTTTTATACCAACGTTCGTCGCAAAAAAATCAAGCATGCACATTCAATAGTTCAAGTCGATGACGTCGTTGGTTTGTTTCGCTTGCAATGGGCCAGAGAAATAGAAGCTTCAATACACGCGCTTTGGCATCGATTGGCAATGAAATTTAAACGAAAAATGAACAATCGAAATTGATGAAAGGTTTTTCTTTTTGAATATGTAGGTTATGTCGCTCTTACCTCCAGAAGAGGCGACAGCATTACTCGAACTTCGTTCGCATGAAAAAGATAATGGTGAAAGTAAAAATCGTTTTGTAAGTTCGATGGATAGTAGTCGGTGAAAAATTAGTCGTACACGAATTTGGCTTAGAAATCTGTTCTTTTTTGTTACTTAAGTGTAAATTGAGTTACAATTGAATCAGACACTGCATAAATACACTGGAACCTGTGTTGATTGAATCCGTTCAACTTCGATGAGACTAATTCAATTTGTGATGATTTTTCAGATGGAAAACATCTTCATTGGTGCTTGGAAAGATAAAAGAGGAATTTCGGTGGATGATGTAAGTTGAGCGCCCGCAATTTGCTTAATTTGAAAATGAATTCAAAGATATTTGCTTCTAAATATTTCAGGATACGTATGTCGAAGACGAAGAAGGCTTACAACGACGCCACAAGGTTGATACAACCTTACAGGTACACTTTTTTGGAAAGAAGGGCAATCAAGACTTACACTACGAAGGATTTTACCAATTTATGGATAACTTACAAACCGAGGTGCTCGAGCTCGAATTCTATGAATTTTCGAAGGTAATAAAAAATTATTATGGATGTTATTTTTCTTGAAAATAATGACATTTATTCTTTTCAAAGGGAAACATCGCTATCACCGAAGTTGATTTTGCAAAAATTCTACTTCGATACACGTATTTGGTGAGTTGACTACAATTTACAAAAGTTGAATTTAGATGCCATTGAAAAACAAAATACTTTATCATTTCTGCAGGACACTGACGAATATGATATGTACTTAGATCGGTTATTGGACCGTGTCAAGCATGAAAAAGGCGTATCTTTCAAGGAATTTAAAGACTTTTGTCAGTTTTTGAACAATCTAGAGGATTTTTCAATTGCAATGCGGATGTATACTCTCAGCGATCAAGCAATCTCAAAAGGTTCCACTTTTTGCGATAATTTCGACATTTTTTTATTCAGTGACCTTCTTTCATTCTATAATTGTCTCTTTTATCAATCACAGGAGAATTTGCTCGAGCAGTTAAAATATGTACCGGACTAACATTGTCTGAGCATTTAGTTGACACAGTGTTTGCAATATTTGACGAAGACGGTGACGGAATGTTATCTTACAAAGAATTTATTGCAATTATGAAAGATCGTTTGCATCGTGGTTTTAAAGTAAGTAAATATGGCATTGAATACAATGAGGAATTGACTGATGAGTACGAAGATGGTATTTTGGCTTTTCCCACATTTATGCGATCACGAGCTTGCCGCAAACTAAGAAGACACTTTACCATTTTACAATTTTAATTTTTATGATTTAAATTTTGTTAGTGTTGCAATGTTCAAATTTAATTTTAAATTATCTTTTTGTTGCCATTTTATTTTGATTTTGTTTTAAAATTTTGATGTACGTTTTTGCTTGAATTATGAATTTGTAAATTTTTGATATATTTATTTATGTTTTTGATGTGTTTTAACACATGTTTGCATGATCACAATTGTGATAATACATTTTTTGTCAATTTTTTACATTAAAAAACTGACATGGCCATCAGTTTAACTGGAAAAATACTTTTTTACATAAATAAAAAGCATTTATTTAATTTATAATTTTATTGCCGTTTTTATATATTTTTTACACGATTGATTTGTTTTGGATGCAATTAGTTTTGTTTATATTGGTGAGTCGCTTGTGATATTTTATTTGCTGCTGAAATTTTTCCGTGTGACATTTTTAAGCTAAAGATTGACCAGGTAAAATAATTTTTCAATTCCATTTTCGTTTCAGTCTGTCGCTAAGTCCGAAGGATGGGAAGCATTTAAGCATTGTCTCAAGCAAGAAATGAAAACAAAATTTTAAACAAATTGATGCACAGTTTATTTTGCAAAACTTCTTCTCAATTTTACAAGTTTTTGTACACTTAAATCAATGAACGTTGAATTCAAAGCAAATGTCACCCGTTTAACAAAAGAACGGACATTATGAATTTAAAATTCATGTAGCCTTCATTTTATATTACACTCACAAAAATGTTTGCCATTTTTAGAAACAATCACCTTTCAGAACAACTAGCAGAATTTGTACATTTTTCTATTGTTTTACGCTCTGATCAACTTTTCACCTCTATAAATAAATCTATGATGAATTTTATTAAGTTGACAATTTTTTCTAACCAAACATTTATTATAATCTGAAAATACTTAATGCTATTTATTGTGTATCATATAATTCTATTTATTCAGTCTGAAAATTTACCGAATTTACTCGGTCTCAAATGAAATGTTTGCCTTTAGAAACAGAAAGAATTTTTAGCTAACTGCTTTTTAACTATCTATTATTAATTATCAAAAAATCATAGAAATGTGAATAAAATTGGTCTAATTGAAAGAAATCTGTTTTTCGGAATTACCACACCATTTATAAATTTATCGAAAGAGACTTTGTACTCGGAATACCATGCAGAATACGTATTAGGCTCCGGCTATCCTGCTAGAAATATCAGTGCCACCTGAAATCATACCGAACCCACAGCCTGGTTTAAACAAAGATACAATTGTATCTAGGATCTTATTTCATTATATTGTATAAAAAAGCAACAAACAGTTTTTGGTTGTTAATTGTTAAATCTTACATAGCTTGGTACATAGACTCGAAATGCCATATGAAATATAAGTTTTATTAGAGGAATTATTGATAAAATAGAATTTTTATCACTTTTCAAATGTTTCATTATACAAGCGATCTTTAACTGGGGTAATTTTGAGCCAAGTGCTGTTTAATGGTTGAAGGAAGACTTTTTTCGGTGAGTATTTTATTGGAATTTCTGTTCTGTTACAGGTAAAAATCTCAAAGTTTTGCAGAAATTTAACAAGAGTGATTCGTGCCTGGAGCATTGCGAAGCGTAAACCCACACAATTCCTTGGGCCATCTCCAAATGGCAAAAATGAACCGGATGGCCGTTGTTTTATTTGTTCAGGTGTAAATCGATTCGGTTCGAATTCCTCTGGATTTTCATAAAATTTTGGATCATGGTGAATGGCATAGGTTGGAATGAAAATCTGAAAAATGTTTAACTATTGAGTAAAATAAGCTCAAAATAGTGAACAATTGACTAACCATCATTCCCGCTGGTATTGTGTAATTTGAATTTGGTAAATTATAATTTTTGATCGCTATTCGTGAAAGAATCGAAGAGCTAGAGTGTTGTCGTAGTGTTTCTGTGGAAAAACAGTTATAATTTTGTTATGTTTTCTTTACACATTTTCATTGAACTGGATATCGTATAACCTACCATTAATGATTTGATTGATATAAGTCATCTCATTAATTGCTTCATAAGTTAGTTTGCCGTGGTATTTTTCTAAAACAGTGACTATCTCTTGTCTTGCTTTGTCTTGAATATGCTTGTATTTGTCCAATGCCAAATAATACAGGCAATAGGTCAATGCTGTGGATGTTGTTTCAAAACCGGCCAAAAACAAGACAAGCGCCTGTGCTGCAATTTCGTTGATTGTTAATCGGTCCGCATCATTTTTTGCGTTTTTCAATTCAATCAGCAGACTCATGAAATCATTACGTTGTATATTATTACTCTCGCGATATTCAATCGTTTCCTTGACCATGTTTAAGAAAAAATCGGAAACTTCTTTGCGAAGCACACGAACGCGCAATAATTTGGCTAAAGATTTGAAAGAATTGGGCATAGTTCGCTGAAATCTACTCAGGTTTGGTTTTTGGTACACCTTTTTACTCATATCACGGAATTTGGTTTGTGGATCGCTCAAGCTATTGCACTCAATACCAAATGCACAAGTTCCAATTATATCTGTCGTTAGACGAGCAAGCCATTCGTTGACCTCAATTTCACAATCGATTTGAATGGCTCGATTCAAACAAGCGATAAGTTCATCGGCCACTTCAGCAACGGTGCCAAACATAAATTTAATTTTTCCACTTGTTGGAGTTAATTTTGATCTTAATGGTAGCCATTTATCGTAATCAATACGCCGATAATGGATCATGCTTTTGATTATAAAAGATTCCACGACTCCCGAAGAATTGAAAATCCTTAATTGAAATATGCCGTATCAAGTTCAAATCGTTAATTAATAAAACTGGACTCCAAAAGAAATAAAGACCAAGCATTGGCGTATCGTTTTTACGTTGAAAATAGAATTTTGCCAAACGTTGTGATATATGTTCGGTTTCCTGAATCTCAAAAAAATTTCCAACCGGAAATTTTGGTTGTACAAATTGAATTCCATGTCGTTTCCAGTAACTGTACTTTCGTTTAACGTATAAAAAACCCAAAGTGATTAATAAACTTATATAAATCACCGTACATGAACACGAAAAATCCATTATGTTTTTTATTTTTAGAACGGATTAACGGCGATGCTTTGACTTAATTAATTTTATTATCTGTTGTAACTCTTCGAACACATTTACTTCCTTTAATTTTGATTATATGGTAAAAAATAAAACCGTTCACAATCACTATCACGGTGACACTGATCAAAATTCAAAGGTAATTTCTTCATTAGTATAGAAATCGAATAGATAAGTCAATTAATAATACTTTAAACGAAAACGTGCCAAACTAATCTAATATACAATATGACACCAACAAATCGTAGAAATTTTTAAATTAAATTTATCATCATATGAAATAATAAAAAAGCGTACAAATATGTGCGTATCAAAGGTGTTATCTTCAACTTGTATAGGTTGCCATGAAGGTTTGAATATAAAGAGCTATAAATTTATAGCATCGAATGAATTTTTTATCAGAAATAAAAGCATTGGTAAAACAATCTATGATTTCATTAAAAGATTAAAAAAAACAATTTTTGTCCAACAAAATATAGTAATTCTCAAATAAAATAATCTTGTGTAAGTTGTTTTATTGTTGCATTTTTAGTTTTCTTTTAAAATAAAGTTTGAAAAACGAAAAAATAGGATCTATTTTGTCGATTTTAGGTCATTCAGAGAAATTCGCACAAGCTGGGTATACAGCTATGTTAATTGTTAATGTCTATATTAAAGAAACAATCGAAAATTACTTCTAATTACGAAACTTTTTATTCTAAATTATTTTCTTTATTTCTAAATGTATACACATTTTATAATCTATCGACAATTCCACATGAAATCGCCCAAAAATTTGACGATGTCTACCAAATCGGTCATAACTCACCATTTGATTGAGACTACTCAAAAACTAAGCCAGGCAAAATTTTAGCGAATTTAGTCTAAAGACCAATGTGTACAAAATTGAGCAAAAACATATGGAAAGTTATACATCGTTGGAATGAATTTCCTATTCATTGCTTTTTCATAAACAATTCATTGCCGTTTTATTTGCAATAATAAGAATTCAAATGACCACCATTTATAAATTTATCGAAAGAGAAAAAACTATAGTTAGGAGTAGTAATGAAAGAATAAACAAATATAAATTGCAGAGAGAGGAGTCGTGCGTTTTTTTCTCTCAAGTTTTGCGTTTTTTTGTCATCCATGGATGATCATACAATGCTTTTTTTTAATTTGTTGTGTTTCACATATTCCTATTTATTCACTCTTAAATGAAATTTTTTGTTAATAATATCAATGATAAAAAACTTCTGATTAAAAAAAAACTGTTGTTTTGTAATTTTCGGAATTACCCCAATCATAATTTACCAATTTATCAAAAGAGAAAAAAAATGTGATTAAAGAATAAAAAAATTGTGGCTGTTGTGGTTTCATCTCGAGTTGTGAAATTTCAACTAAAATACGTGTGTTCTTACGCATGTGATCAAATTCATTAAAGAGAAAGAAGTCGTGCTTTTCTTCACACGTTTTTTTTGTATTCAAATCACTATCCCCTTCCAATATGAATCGTCGAAAAAAACTAATTTAAAGTCTAACTAAATACTAGTTCCACTTTCGCATTACTTCAAACATCATTTTGATACTTTATTAAGGAAGTTCTATTTATTTAAATATTTTTTATGTGTGTTAACACGAAAATAAACACTTTAGCGTGTGATACTGTACAGTCTGTACAAAGGTACCTGAAATGACTATGCAAATTGAGTGATGATCAACATTTGACGTCGTCACTGCTATATCATTGTGATTTAACAAGTCCAATGCAACGAAACAAAAGAAAATACTCTATTCTATGCCGATAATTTGTGTTTTTGTATGTGCGCGATAATAATAGAGGCCAGTAACCGGTTTTATGACGAAATTTTGGAATCTCCAAATGGTCAATTAATAAGCGATCTCTCATCGTATTGTTTTCCATAAACAAATTCATTCCATTTATCATAATCGTACCGTATCGGAACCAGGAGGAGATTTAGGAAATCCCATTGCATGCTCGTCGGCTACTAACTGCTGTTTAAAATACAATATCGTATGCAAATGTCAAGTTCGATTTGCCGTAAGTTATATTCTTCAAAACACCGGAATATTTGATATGCGCTGAAATTATACTGGGCATGGTATTGATTGCATCGTCGATTACGTCTCAAAACTGATGCACACACATTTACAATGCGGCATCAATACACACGTACTTAACCGCAGATTTTTTTTTCATTCTCTTAACACCTCCCCGATTATAGAATATATTGATTAATAAAATAGTAGCGTTGTCTGTGACTGTCTGGCCTTTTAACGTTCAATTTATATGTTTCTTTGTTTTCGAATGTGAGCGTGTGTACGATGTGTGTTATGTGTTAAGCAACGTATTTACCTCTCATATCTCGTATGTGAAAAAGACGAATACTCGTTTTATATATATTTTTTTCAACTTCAATTGACTTGAAGCCAAAGCGGTCAGTCAACATCGCGAACACAAGCTGATAAGTTGTCTGTCATTCACTTTTACAAGACGACATTTGATTGAAGCACATATTTCGTTTACGTTGTGCAAAATACATAAATAAGCCTGTTAACAAAGTTAAATGTGTTACAGCAGTGGTAATTTTCATACAAAAAACAAAATATTTCTTTCCATGCTTAAATAATCACTCAACGAAAAAAAAAAATCCTTTGAAAAGTCAAGTGTTAACAAGAAGTAAAAAAAAATCAGAGAGATGATTGAAAAATGCACACTTTTGCGTGAGTAAACATACAAATATTATTCTTAGAGAGGTCAAATACTTATCAGTGAATCTTCATATTCGACACGATTTTACATTTTGCTTTTTATGCTTTTTGCCTCCTGCTTTCGCATCTACATACTGTTACTGTTGTACAATTGTTCGCATCAAACAAATACTGTAAAAAACTGAAATTGTACTCAACTCGGACTGACAAAACTAGTTTTGACGATTGCAGTAATTAGCAAAGGTCAACAACAAGTACCCGCACCAAACCAGCGACAACAAGTAAATCAATTGTTTACATCGTCAAACAACAAACCGATACAGTCAACTGTACAAGTAGAAAAGCAACGAATTGAAGAAAAATCACCGGATCAGGCAATCATATTTCGTGATGAAGATGATGCGAGCGCTAAATTTCCACCACAAAATGTCAATTTGACTGCACCACAAAATGCCAACTTAATTTTACAAAGTGTCGATCAAAAATTACCAGCCCCAGCTCCAAATGCTGAACTCATACGACCAACGCGGATCGCGGTCGCTACGACGTCGGCTTTCACCACAAATCGATATACAGACGATCAATTAGATTACATTCGTGACTTTGCATGGACAATGTTCCAGGTTCGTACGACATTTTAATTTTAAAGCGAAAAATATTCATGCGATTTTTTTCTAGGGATCAAAATTACCGTCAGCGATCGGAAATCTTGTGCTTTCTCCCATTCAGCCGCAACTTCAATTATCTCTACTAAGAACGGCGGCGGCTGATCTCACGCAAGAGGAAATAGCTCAAGCAATTCGCGAGGTAAATCCAAGCGTAACCCGAAATTTGATTGGTCGCATGAAAATCACAAATAGTCTTTCCACGAACCTGGGCATCGCTAATGCAATGTTTACTAAGAATAATCTTAGGTACGTTTCTGATCTTGTCTCTTTCGTGACAGTGAATTATGTTCAAATTTTATTTATGAAGGTTAAATCATTCATTCATTCAATCGGCATCTGAACGTGAGGTTGATATTGTTCCTGTTAACTTTGAATCATCCGACGAAACAAAATATGTGATTAACAATTGGGTAGCCAATGCCACAAACAATCGCATCAAACAGTTTTTCAAGCCAGACGATGCCATAAGTAGCGATACTCAAGCGATTTTAACTAGTTCAATCTACTTCAGCGGTGAATGGAAATATGGATTTAATGAAGTCAAATCAGAACCATTTTATACAACAGAAAAACTCTCGAAAAATGTTCAAATGATGAAGAATTTGGTGTCATTGCGTGCCGGTAGCATAACATTACGAAGTGGATTCTCCGGACAATGGGTCGAGCTACCTTATCGTGGCGATGAATTTTCAATGGTTCTCATTGTACCAACACAAAGATATTATTTGGATGAATTCATTCGATTGATGCGAACAAGTGATTTTAATGACATTATAAAAGAGATGTCGAGCTCATACAAGAAACTGGTACATTTATCGATGCCAAAATTCAGCGTTTCATCATCGTTCTCCGTGGTCAATGTTTTGCTAAAGGTAAATCAATCGATTTGAAAAGTAAACCAAAAAAATACTCAATATTTTGTTGCGTTTTAGATGGGTGTCGTGGATTTATTCACACAAAACAGCCGTTTACCATTTGTTACCGCTACCGGTACGCCATTGCGTGTGCAAGATATTTTACAAAATGGTTTTCTCAGTGTTGATGAAAAAGGTACCATCGCTGCAGTCGCCACCATTTCACATGTTGTTACATTAAGTTTGAATAGCGCACCGGAAGAAGTATTTTTCAATGTGAATCAGCCATTTTTGTCAATCATATTCGATAAACGTAACAATGTTCCAGTTTTCATTTCAAAAATATTTGATCCATAAAAAATTCACTATAATATAAACATATATGTATATTCAAGATAATTTAGAGATTTATTACGAAATTCACGCCGAATAATGGTAGAAGAAAAATGTGCCGAGAGAGATAAAAGTAGAAAAATATGTAAGAGAGAAGTACGATATTTTGTGATTTTTTATGAAATAAATCCACAATTATTCGAATATACTCAACATTTTCAATAATAATCGAAGGTATTTTCATTTGCGGAAGTAAATTTAACCTCTTATAATAAACTGGAATTTAAAATCGGCATTTCATTAGATTGGTGACCGTTTGAATCACAAGCGAATGACTCATGATCAAACAGAGAAACAACATTTGATTTGTTTACACATTTTTGTTTTTACTTCTTCTTCATCTTCTTTTATGAAACAATAACGATCAATCTCGTGAAAAGTTTTTTTTTCTCTCTTTCACTTCAAATGTGCATATATAAAATGTTTACTGAACATTCGATGTCCATTTTTTTTTTTGAAAAATAGAAGAAATTGACAGGATTGTTGAACCAATTCGTCTTAGAGCACCCAGTTCATTTATGACATTCTGTTGCGGGAGTAAAATGTTTTAAAATGAGAATATTTTCGGAAAATGAATTGAATTTAGTTGTGAAATGTCTACTTACGCTTCGATGAGTGATTGTCGCAATGTGCTTGTTACGTTTGCCGGTTGAGCATCGTTCAATTTGAATACACTTTCGATAACGGAAATTTCTGTCGATGTTGAACTCATTCCAACGAACGCACTCCAATCGTTGACAACACAACCAGCGCCAAGCACTTCACTACCACGATTCACTGTACCAGCCTATCAATGATATGCATTTTATTTAATTGCGACGCAATAAAGAAAAATATACGGTCTGAATGACAATGAAAGACAATCGATGACTTACAACGAGTGGAACTTGTAAAAGTGATGACAATTCATCTTGATCTTCTGTCGATGTTTTTGGATGCACAAGACCACCTTGATTGCTGAGTACTGTATATGATCCAACTAGAACATTATTGGCTACAGTTTGGCGAAACACTTCCACATTCAATACATCGCCGATAATTTCTTCTGTTTCCTATTCAAAAAAAAAGAGACGAAAAATATGTCATTGAAATACCATCATCGAAAATGACTAATAGTCTTTGATAAGATAAAAAAACCGTGCGTACCTTATCTAAATCTGGATGCACCAATGCGACATAATCATTGCAAGCAATAACATTACCAAGAGCCGACAATCGTTCTTCGACACGCTGTATCTTTACACTGTCCGGCAAGCTATTTCGCAAGTGCTGTAATTCAACGTCGCTGGTTCCATTTGGTACAAGCAAACCATTTTTATTGCCGACAGTCAATCGTCCGATGATTCGACAACCATTAATGCTTGTGTGAATGACTGGAATTTGCTCGGATAATTCGGCTTCAAATACACTGAAAAAACAAGTCAAAAGAAAAAACTGTAATGCGGCGATGTGTATGGGCACGTGTGTCAGAACTGGCCAGATGGCACATTCACAAGCAAAACATTGAAACATAACCTTTGAGAGTGAAAAAAAAAACTTACCTGTAAAATGTTTCAGCGCCACCGATTGCAACCAGACAATATGAATTTGTTAATTTTGTGAAGACACCAATGTCGTCATTATTTTCAAACTGTACACGTAGTGCCATTTTATTTTTGTCACAAATATCACTTTTTTCTCTTGTTACTTGTTGGTTCTCTTTAGACGTTTGCTCTTAGTGTGCTTGTCAATAAAGTTCTTGACTCTGTTTAAGCAGCACGCTTTTAATATGTATTCATATTCCATGACGTTCAGCATGAAGTTGGCTCTGTATGCTGTTGATTGCTCACTCAATTTCATCACATTGTGTATTATGTGATGAAATGCAAAACATAGTCTCTTGTGAAATGAAATTCAAATATTATAAATATGATGAAAATTCTTTGTTCTTTTGAAAAAAAAGACTGAAAAATAAATAAAAGAAAATGTAATTTTTTAAAATACTTATGGTTCTTTTTAACGATGTAGTGACATTTGAATTCATTTGCTCCTCCCCCTGAGTTGGTGGCGCTGCAAGCAGCTTCAGTTTTCTGTTCACTATTAATTTGTGTTGAACTGTCATTTGACTTTAAATTTCGAACCACAACGAACGCAACAACGAACACATCTGTTAAATTAGAAACTCAAATGCAAAAACTCGCATCAAAACATACAGAATATTTCGGTTAAAAATAACAAATTGTGTATAATTGATGTGAATTGTGTAAATATACATAGATTTTTGATTTAAAATTCAAAATTTTAATAAATAAAAAAAAAATATTGGATGAATACAAAAATCAAATTGAAAGTGATTTTACAGTTAGTGACGACGCACATATAGAATTTAATAAAAGTGAGTAAATTTTGCATTTTTTCATCAACAATTAAAAAAACATTTCATTTCATATAAAGAAAAATTAGTTACATTTTAGAATGCAAACAAAAATGAGTCAAAGCACAAGTAAACAGTTCCGTGAGGCATACAATAAATACCAAAAACTTGCTGCCGAGGTACGTATACATTGTCCAATGTCATTAACATTGTTTTTTCTTCGATTTTGTCGGAGCACAAATGTATCAAAATACATTGTTTACAAAATGAATATACTGTGATAAGCAATTAAAATGGCATATTCTTGAAAATCAATTACATGAAATGTTATTTTTATCCAATGTTATAATTATATATTTTTCCCGCTTTTTCTCCCTTTTTCATCAGAAAAAATATGAGCAAAGTCTTAATCTGCTTCCACAAATTGGCGTGAAAGAAAATTATGTCAATTACACGGAGCATGTGAATTATATACTGCGATCAGCATGCTATGCCATGAAATCGGTGAAAAAAACCGAATACATTATATCTGTTGTGAATGAATGGAAAAATGTGTTTTCAGCACTATCGACGACACACCATCACGAAAAATTCATAACGTGTTTGAAGTACTTCACAGTTACTAGCAATGCAACAAACTATCTGTCACTTTTCTGGGGATTAGAGCCGTCCGTATTTGATCTAGGCGCTTGGTTAAAAGCAATCAACACATATTTATTTGATGTACTTCGAAATTCAGTCAACGCAAAATCAATCGCCAGAGATGACAACAGTCGTAAGGAAATCTACTTGGATTTGACACAATTGCTGATAGTATTCGTGCAATGCGAAGCAAAGCGACCAAACTCATTACGGTTGAATTTTACGGAGAGTAGACGTTTTTTGGAAAATTGTAAACATCTTAAGCTGTTCAAAGGAGAAGGCGATCCAAAACAAGATGCCGCTATAAAACAGTACCATACATGTTTTAAATTGCTGGAATCATTGCTCATCGTTCTCAGTTCGGATCGTGTGAAAATGGAAAAGGCCATTCAACAATTTCGAGATGAATTAAAGTAAGAGCAACATTTTGTGCATTTTCCTTTCGAAAAATTCCAATTGTAAATTCTTTTATTTCAGATCATTGATGGCATTGAATGAACTACGTGCCACACTGGTTCAAGACAACATGGTGACGGTGGCAAAAATGCTAAAAGCATGCGATTCGCATTTTATCAGAACGATCGATTCGAAAGTGGCCATCGAACATTTTCAACTGATTCGATATATTATGGTCGTTCTGCGAAAGGTGAAATCGGAAAAGACATTTTGTGATAAATGTGATGCGGTCGCAAATCATTGTTCGCATGAATTGGCCATGTTGACTGTGGATGTATGCTCAGCACTGATCGAAAAACACATCGATAACAGTACGATTCAAACCATTGAATCTATAATTCAGTTCGATTTCGAGGCAATTACCAAATTAAAATGTGGAAAAGTTTTTGATACGCAATACGAGACCGTTAGTAAATTCAAAACGCTGATGAAAAATTCCGAATCGATAAAAAATGTTGAATACATAGTACCTGTCGTGAAGGCCGCATTGAAATGTTCACAACGATTTAAATTGGTGGATGACATTATAAAGTTCGATGTTGTTTACATTTGCCATTGTTTGTTCACTATTCTAAATGCAAAAAATGAACGGAACGAACTGATCGATGTCGAGCTTATAAATGTCGGTTACTTGATGATGGCATTTCATTCGACAGTTCCAGAGCATCCACTCAATTGTGTCACAATCGCATGGACCATAGCCAAGATTCAAAAAGAGAATAAAACAACAATAACACCGTACGATCACTTTAACAGTCCCAGCACAGAAGCAATGTATGGTCTACAGTTGCCGAAAGATTTCGATGTGAATAAAGTGGCGTTGGCACTTTTAAAAGTCGGATTCAAATTCAATGTGATTGCGCCTGAACTCAGTAATAAAATTATTCATCAAATGCTGATGAAAATACGAGTCAACGATTCAAATTCATTGCGATTTGCGTTATCGGTGCATTTAATAAAATTCGATAAAATGACCAGCGATCGAGTCGATGAGATTGTTAATGCGTTACATGCTAAAAGCAAAAAAGATCCGTCGATTGCTCTACAAATTGCTGCCATAAAATACCTTCGATTTCATCATGAAACATTACGAGTCGGTGAAAATCATTCAAACATTCACATAAGTGAGTCATTGACAGAAGTGAGCCTGGCATCAGATAACAACATATTTCGAGAGATTACATTGGACTATGAAAAGGATCAGGTGAAAATGTTGCACGACGTAAAGAAATCATACATTGATTTCACCGATTTTTACTTGAGCCAAACGGAAGATGAACGAAAACCATATGAAGATGAAAAAGATTTACTTTTACGTGACTTTAAAACCGTTGCCAATCAATTTGTTGTTCGTGGTTACATTGAAGATGGATTGGAAATGTTTATGTCATTATTTAAACTGTCCGCAGCGGTCAACGATGATTTAGGCAAAATCGATGCATGTTCATTTTTTGCCGAGCATAGTGACGATTTCAAGCAAAAATACCCAAAAGAAAATCTCAAAGAAATCATTGGCGCATGCTTTACTGCCACGGTGACCGAACTCAAGAAAATGAACGATTTATCGAAACGAAAACAAAATCAAATTTGCTTCTGCATGTTAAATTTTGTATTGTTTTATTTTGCTGAATGTGGTGAACATAAAAGAGAAATACACATGATTTTGACATTTATATTCAATGCAATCGGAGATCCAAACGATAAAACAATGGAAGCCACGGTGAAGGCTGTGGTTGGTCCATCGCAAATGAACCAACGTACAAATTATAAAACCATCGAAATTCATTCGGAAGCGGTGCGCATCAAATTTTACTCCGTGATGTTTACAATAATTACCAAATTTGGAGCGCCAACTGTATTTCATCCGACAAAATTTATTCATTTTGCTATGAATCATGTGAAAAAATATTTGAAACTTTATTTTGATTCGACGGTGGGCATTCCAATAATGCTATTTAACATGCTGCCGCAAATGATCGGCTGGCAAGAGAATAGATATGAACAGGAAGTTGAAAGCAAATCGTTGGTGATAACATTGTTGAAATTAGCTGTGAAGTCTGGATACGCATTGCGTACGGCAAATCTGATGGTGATTCTGATGCAAATGGATTTAATGACGGAGAAATTGCAAGCGTGCAAGGTGAATATTATTATTAAAACATCATAATAAGAGAGTAAACTAATTTTAAATCATGCTTTAGACACAATTCAAGGCGCTCGAACACATGATGATTTCAAACGCACCAGAACCAGCCGAGTACAAACATTTAAAAAGTAATGCTCTTACAGTAGATAACCAAGAGATTTCATGCGAACCAATTCGAAAGACGGTTTCTGTGAAAAGTCCGAAAAGAGTTTCACCCAACCAGGTAAGTCATCAAATTTACCGATTCCAAAACAAACATGTATTTATTCTTTTCGCTTTTCCCTTCCACAGTACACCGGATCAAAATTAACGTCTCCATCAACACAGCACATAAGATTTCTGCCAAACCATACGAATGGATGTGAATGTGGTTTATGTTTCAACGCACAAAATAGACTCCATGTATTTTGTGTGGCTGTTGCCTACGCTCGATTTGCTTATATCAACGATGACGATTACGATTCGGGACAAAAACGAGCAATATTCACTGAATTGATCAAATATTGGGTTAAAAGAGAAAAGAGTTTCGCCAAAGATGATCTGTATTATTTGATTTGTGCTCGTATGTTCATGTATCAAAGCCATTATTTGTGGAAATACGAGAAAAATTACGAAGCCGCCAAAAAATCGATGCGTTGTGGTTTGACTGAATTGGAAAAAGTGAAAAATGGCATCTTCGACTCATTAAAACTTGATCTACAATTTCAACTTGCAACACAAACCGAGTCAATTTGTCAAATGAAAATGGCAAAAGAGGAGAAATTAAAGGGACTGTATGGTTATATGCAGTATCGTAAGAAATTTGACGACGAAACAAGCCCTATCGATACTGAAAAAATGAAAAAACCACGTGCGCCTGTAAAAAGTACTGTAAAAAGTGAAGTAATTCCAACAACACCGAATCCACGATTGAATTTAATCGATATGGTAACGAATAAGAAGAAAGCACCGGCTTGTAGTAATTTCCAAATATATGTGCCTACAGATGATGCGACACCGGTTCGATCAAGACGTGCCCGAATAAAAACAGTTAGCGACGTACCAAAAACAACAGAAAAGCCAAAACGTGTTGCCAAATCAAAATCACCGAAAGAAAGCGAACCAAGCGATACTGACACTTTGGAATTGTCTACGAAATTAGATAAAATAACGATTTCTTCGCAAGATAATAAAATGGCATCGAAGCCAACGGCACAAACAAGAACGAAGAAAAATCTTGTAGCCAATGAATTTATTGACATAATTACGCCACCTGAAACGGACAACAAATCGACAAAAACATTAAGCCCAGAAACACCGATCACATCGAAAGTCAAACCACAAAAAATTCCAAAGAAACCAAGATGTACGAACAACAAAATGGAACGTTAGAATCAATTAACATTGACTGATTTCAGATGTGCTTACCACGTAATTATAATAAATAGAAAATTTAGACGAAAAAAAATACGAGTGATGATTTTAATAATTCAATTTTAACGTTTAAAATGTCTTGACAATGGAATAAATTAAATATGATCGGGTTGTTCACCAAAACAATTTTTAGAATATGTAAGAGTCTCATTGCAAAAGTCTGATTAAATTACCTATTTTACATAAATTGATTGTCCAAAATAAGAATCAATAAATGTTATCACGTTCTCTGTGCCTATTTGCAAGTTTTTGTTTTTTATGGCTAGATTGTAAATCAAAATTATGCTTTTGATTCCCTTTGTCCAGGTGCTACATTTAGAGCTACTTAAAATTTAAAGGCAATTTATGACTGACGGCATCGACTGTTAAATCTATACAAAATATTGTGTGTTGAGCATGCCATTCTGTTTGTCTGTTTGAGAACAACAATCACTTAAAATTGGTAACTATCAATTTCAATTTTTATGAAATATCTTTTAGAGTTTCTCGATGTTACCGTTCCCATTCATCTGAATGAATGATATCATTTCTTTATCGTCCACGTTCACGTTCGATTCATTGCGTCGATTATTCCGACGTTTTCGACTACCATTTGTCGGCGTGATTTCATATTCATTTGATAATATCACAGGCAAAAAGACAAGGCCAAAGAACAATCCGAATATTATCACCAACAGGAAAATCTACAATGAAAGAGCGACGATTATAAAATTAGAATATTTCGTTTCCTATTCGTTAATTCAGTAAAGATTACCTTGAAAAATGCTTGAAAAGTGTACGCTTCACTGTCAGCCAACATTGAAACAGCCAACAACGTTGAAAACCCGCCATATAGAACAGCGGGTACAATGTGACTGACGGTTTTCATGGCTCGTTCTGATTTAGTTCCGGGTCCAGTAACCAAGAATGTATGGCCAACGTGAGCGGCATAATCATATCAAGAATATATTAGTTTTTTTTTATTTATTAATTAGAATAACTTTTTTATAGCTGAAACTAACCGAGCTCCAATCCGATGCATGAACTATAAATGATAAAAATGTATAATAAATGATCAAAAGATTTTTTGTACGGTTTTCATGTTTAACGATTAAAAAACTTACACCAGATCAATTGTCAATCCCCACACTTCCATCATGCCGCACACATTTATCTAATTGCACAGAAAAAAAATCGGTCAATGTTCGGTGTAAAAAAGTAACAAGTAGCTGTGCACGTTCATAGGAGGGAGAGGGCTTCCATAAAAGGCAAAATTGTTTCCTTACCAATGTCAAAACGACACACATGAAAATCCAAAAGCAAACATTTGGATTAAGAATTAAAATGGTTGTACAGAACATCACACATGCTAGTGCCAGCATAATATTTCGAGAAACTTCTGTGTCAATGACCTAAAAACAAACCAAACAAAATTAAGTATTTATCATGATACTTTGGTCCGATTGGAAATCAAATTAAAAACTTACTTCATCTGTGACCCAATTCCCGTAAACTCGTCCCCACACCGTTGCAAATCCATCACCACTCTTTAATTGCGCATTTTCCACAATATTTTCGATTGCATGCATTGCTGAGAGATAATTTGATCGTGATTTGAATCGTTTATATTTGAAATCAATAGTTGAAACCGTAATCTCTGGGACTGGTTCACCACACTCCAATTTCGTTTTGAAACGAAAATTCGCTCTATACTTGCCACCACGATGTGTATGCAAAAATTTCGATAGATAAAATCGAAAGTCATAGTCACTCAATGTTGTTGTGAAAAAATCCGTATCGTAATAAACTTGAACAAAATCATGGAATGGACTGACCTACGGAATGAAAAATCGAAACAATTTTTTTTTGAAAATAAATATGTTCCTATTGTAAGCCAAATATTAAATACCCATGATGATATCTCGTGCACTAAATCTGTGCGATTTTCAATCGTTTCAATCAAGGCAGCAATGTGATTTAATTCCGCGGTATAATTGAGTCGTCCCATCAAAATGGCCGCTTCGTATCCTTGATCAGGAAATAGCCCTTTTTTTACTGTCGTAAATTTACTGAGATATGTGCGTTCCGGTATAAACCAATTTGGATCGAATTTTTGCTCTAAACGTAAAAGTCCTGTGAAACTGTAGGATGTCACGGCAAGCGCTGTCATCAGTACAATAACTTTTCCCGGTTTTGTCATTATGAATTTTGTATAAACAAATGACACAAGTCGATCCATTAGATGTGCATCGCACCATAGTCGATTTGATTTATGCGCAATGCATGGCGCGAATGCATTGCGATTTGCTTGTATTCGATATTCATCGATGGTGAAAATTGCAACCACAAATGTATTTACATATATGAATATAAAAACTACACCAACTCCGGCGTATAAACAAAAGGACTCTAATGATGGAAGTATCTGCGAATTAATAATTTAGTTTAAAGTGCCAATTGAAAAGGGTACGTTTTGAGAATGGAGTGAATAATTACCGTAATCGATCCAATAACGAATGCCACGACGTCTGTGAACGATGTAATTGTAATCGATGAACCGGCCATCTGAAGCATCATTCCCATTCGTTCTGGCAGTGTGGATGGATCCCGTGGCAATCGATGCTCTCTTTGTACTTTCTTCCAAGAAGCCATCATGACGAACATGTCATCAATACCTAAGCCCATCAATAAAAATGGCAACGATGTATGCACCGGACCATAAGATATCCCTATATACCGAAGGATATGCGTAAATCAGTGATATTACGGTATTTTATACCAAATGTTACCATACCAAGAAAAGAGCACAAGCCAATGGCAGAAACGAAGGCCATTCCAACGCTCATTAAACCCATACTGCATAGTAGTATCTGAAAAAAATAGTGGAAATATACATATTTTCAAAGAGACACACATGAATCAATTTAACTCACTCGAAGCTCAATCCATCCAAATTTGGATAAAACCAAAATCATAAAAATGAACATTAAGGCACTGCCGAACATAATTTTATTGATATCTTGAAACATAGTCGCCGAACTGATGTCACCGTAGCTAAAAAAACACGAATAAAATGTAAAAGGTGTTTGTGATTTTTTCAAGGTGTTGATTACCTTCGACCAGCTGAATAGTAGATATTGGTTTCATTGTCGCTTAAATTTTCTTTAAGTGTATGCATTTTTCTTAAAAATTCATTTTCCCACAAGAGTGCTTCTTCTGATGCCCAATCTTCTGTTCCGGCTAAATTTCCAACTTTTTCCGAATTACTTTTTAGAAAATTGACATAAACCATAAAATGTGTGAGTAGCCCTTTGGCAGCAACAATATGGCCGGTTTCATTTCGTGTCACATCGCCTAATAATCGTTCAAAATTGGCTTCGTGTCCTGTGGTCAGACTTGTGTTCGTTGTGTGCAGTGCATTTAAAATGTCCTGTTTTGTTAGATTATCTATGGTGGATTCGGTGAAGTTCCACATTTCAAGAAAATTTTGAATCATACATCCAATTGGTAAACTGTCAACGATGCTACAAAAAATGAACGAATTCAAATCAACGCTTGGATTCCAAGGTCGTTCACTTCGGGTGAATCGATGCAAAGGCTTCTCGATGTTTAATAAAACTTCATTCGACTCGAAAATACTACGTTTTCTACGTTGATTCTCGGTAAATTCAGCTATATTCGGAATATGGAAACACACATCGTTCCAGCCGATTGACGTGCCATTGTCCAAGTAAACATTAAAATTCACAATCTCTGTACTTATTTGAGAGAGCTATGGATAAGAAAAATAAAATAAAATGTTCGCATTGAGTTTTTAAAATACGACAAGTCATTAGAAATCAATACCTTTTTTAAAACATGTGGTTGAAGCACATCTGGCGCTGTAATTAATACACTTTGCAGGCGAAAACCTTCTTCCATAGATTTCATAAGCCATTCAGTATCGCGGAGGAACTTTGATTCTGTAATAAAAGTACAATTCTTATCTTTAGACTGCTAGTCACCAAAACACTGTAATATATCAACCTGGCGGGATCCATAATTTTAAAGGATTTTTTTCGCTATAAAATTTAAAATATCCCAAACTACAGATGAGCGTTATCAAAAATGAGAAAATAATCGTCTTCAGTGGATGTGATGCAACCGTATAACCTAATCTGCAAACGAAAGTTAAAACATTAAATCAAATATGCATAACTGTAAACAATGGCCGGGAACGCATTTTCGATATCACTTGGTTAGAATTGAATAAGAGTGGTGAAATAAAACACAAACGACCTTTATTGTTGGAAAAATTAATAAAAAACCAAAATTTATTCTGTCCATCTTTCTGTCCATGTCTTTCCTTCTCTCTGATCCGATTTATACTGACGCTTTATTCGCGCAGCGAACCAAGCTGTCGACTAATACATACAAAGTAAAGCCGAACTGTCAAACAGTTCGGTACAAGAATATTCCTAAGACCAAATTTGATCTGTAGAAATTTGTCAAAATAAAATTGCAATATGCCAATACATTTTTTGTATGAATATTCATTGTGATATGCATAAGGGTGAAATTTTTCTTCGTGGTTAAGATGCTTTCGTAGGAGGTGAGCAGTTTTCAACGATTATTTTATGAAATCAAGTTGGATTTGTTATTTTTATCACCAAATTTGTTTTTTGAATTAGATTTCGATTATTCCGGAATGCTATTGAATAAAAGTAAAGTTCGCGATTTTCTACGTTTGTTCATGATAATGTACGAATTAACTTATTCAGAAATTGAAGTCTACAGAAGTAAGCAATATGAAATATCTGGTTTAGAACAATTGGTTCAGGAAATTCGAGGATCAATCTTGAAAAATTGACGAAATTTATCTAACATATTTAATCTCTTGCAGGAATGTTTCAAAAACCAAACTGTACGAGAAGCGATATTGAAAATTCTTAGAATTTCACGTAAGATGTAAGAATATACAATATTAAGATATTACAAACATGTTATTGGAACATGAGAAGACACTTTAAAGAAATTGGGGCCAGCGAAATTTGATTGGCTAAATGATGGTCTAGATGATGGTGCACCTTGTTTGGCCTGTAAGGTCATGTAATGATTTCTATTTAATTACAAATTAAAAATGTTCAAAACAATCCAAATGTTCAATAAAACACTCTTGTTTACACCGTGGATTTTCATTCATTTTGATGTCATGTTCAAAGTTTTGTTTTCAGTTTTTAATCAGTTACGTGCACGATAAAAATTTAGCATTGAATTAAACAAGGAATGGATGGTATTTCAGCGTATCGGAAGATATTTGTGTCTTGTGAAGGCTATAATATGAAAAAGAAAACAAAATTTGGAAAAAAAACAGCGCATCAAGAATAGTAATGTTCAAAAACATATTCGGAGTCGCATGCGCTTGGAACACACAACTTGGATGCCGTTGTTTGACGTAATAAACGTGTTTGTGCTCCGATATCGATGAATGCAGAGAGAGAGAGAGAGAATGAAATGAGTGTAAATTGCAAATGTTGCCTTATTTTTTCGGAGTGGTAGTGTTAATGAAATGAGTATGAATTTCCTACAAATTGCGCGAATACAATACTTTTAAATAAGAAAGTTAGTAATAAAAACTGAAAATACCAAATCCGCCGAAGTCGACGACTCTGAATTGTATATATATTTGATAACAAATTGACATCTTTCAGTAAACTCTCTTATCGTGTCGTGCGGGACCTCATTTTCCTATGCAATAAAAATTCTGGACTTGATTAGTGAACAATTGCTATTCATTACTAATTATTATTTTACAACGATAATGCTGTATTTTATATCATATGAATATTCGAGTGAGCTGAAATTCAAACGAAAATAAAAGTGCATTTCAGCTGGAGATAACAACTGGACCCAAACTGCGATGATAAATTGAATCACAGTGCAAATCAAAACCATATTTTGTTTGAACTTTTCTCCTTATCTAATCTTGAGCGTCATATTTCCGTAAATACCATTCACAAATGTTTCCATCTCACTTTCCGCATCTAAATGAATAATGAAATCAACAAGTGAAATCAATCATCACTTGTATTTCGAATGACGATCATTAATTGTATGTGAATTCAGAAGTTGTTTTTTTATTCAGTATTTAGTACCTCATAATTTAATTTATTGATATACACGATAGCGTATTTCAATCTATTATTACAGCCCTGATAATACAAAATAATGACGTCGGAAGAGACTTCCAATGGAGTGCCACTTTTCACTATCGGCATAATCCATTGTACACCTCCAAATCCTTAATCAACAATATCTTTTCGATTTCATTTTTTATCGTTTTTTATTTTTGGAATGACCTTTTGGACTTTTAATGCAAACGTAACCTTTAATTGGCACGGTTTCTCAAATTGTTTCAATTTGCTGCGCATAATGGTTTTTGCTGTCGTGAATTTTTATCAAGTAATAAATCACCTGTTTTGCACACATTACCTTGTGACTGACTGTTGGAAGACGTATTACCTTAATTGGATGGTAAGGTAATATTGAAGCAATTATGTCAAATGTTTCAAAAAGAACAAAAAATACAATTGATTTTTAGGATATCTATAAAAAGTATTGGTTGCTTGCCAAAAACGGTGCTGTTCAAGGTTCAGCGCAATTTTCAAGTGGTTTATCATTTTTGATGTATCAATTATTTACGAATACTTGAGATAACATAAACAATTATAATCTTCTTCTTTCTTTTTGTCGCTAAGAATGATTCGCCACACAAATTCCATTCATTTCATTAAAGCCGATCATAAGAGGCGGCAATCTACTTTTTTTTGCCGCATAGCTTACCTGTAAAAAAGGCGATCGATTGCATGTGAAAATCTAGACGAAATATTACTGCATGCTTTCAACAAGTCAAATGAGTTCGATTCATCAACGTTATCATCACCATTGACTCTTTTTTCATTCATAGTTTTTGCACTCATTGTTGGTTTAAGGACTTTTGTATGCTGCACTTCAGACAACGTAAATCGTTTAAGCAATTAAAGCGAGGCTAATTAGCTATACATGTATATGCATATACTTTGCATTTTTAACTAATTTATTAAAATAATCATGCAATAGTTGACTCACGCGTCATTTTACAAACGAATTTTTTTTACATAAAATTACACAGGCAAGAATGAATAATAGGTAGTTCACCGATAGATGTATGTATTGTATTCACATCGAAGTTCGACACAAAATTTTAGCACATTCAGCATAGAAACGAGAATAACAGCGACTATCGTACTTTGTACTATTCACATTTAGCGGGCCGTAATCATTTCTTTCATTCGATTGTGCCAACAGGAAACGTTTTACGGTAATATTTCTATATTATTAGCACATTTATTGACTATCAATCACTGAATCTATGAAATCATCTTGTTATGATACGGCATTCTTTTTCAATTTTTTTTTTTTTTTTTTTGCTTTTTTTAGGATCGAGTCGTTGTTTGTTGAATCGTACGATTCGTTGCTTTCTACTGTTGTTTGATGTTTTCCAAATCTGAATTTATTTGATTTGGTTGATGTTGTATATTGATGGCATTGTTTCACTCTTTAAAATCGGTTGAACAAAGAACCGGCCAACAGAACTGTCACTTTTTTAATATAAACAAAGAGATTGAAAAAGAAATGAAACAAGTGAGTGACCTAACGTCTACTTCAACTCGAATATGATAATCGACTACCGCGAGATACTACCTATGCATCTCAATAGCACCCATAAATAAAGTAAACTTTTCTTTCGCGTGATGAAACATCAACACACATAAACTTGAAGTTGCACACAATCAAAACTCGAGCGTGATGCTAGATCTCTCGTGGTAAAAAATTCGTAGTAGTTTCGCACATGTCATACATTTTTTTTATCCACATTCACATAACAATCCGTTGCATGTGTATGTGTTGGTTGTTGTACGCTTACCAACATAACGCAAAGTGTATACTGTTGAGCGGGTCGCTTGCGATTCATAATCATGTTGTTTTGTGTGTAGATGAATTATTGTTATTTGGTATGGCTTTGGCATACAAAAGTAACGGCAATTATATTGGATACACTGATTTATCGTTCGATTCGATAAGACAAATCGATGAATATAGCGACGGTGAATATCGAACTCAAGCTCGGGCTCTCAGTGAGCACAGCAACAATGTGATTGGATTAAAATCATGTAATGTATGTGTATTGTAAATATTTCTTGATTTAAATCGATTGAATATCTTTTTCGAAGTTGATGTTGGCAGAAAGGAAAATAGGCTTGAATGAAGTTAGACCGAAGGAATCTACGTTTCGGCGATTTTGCAGATAGTATTCCTTTAGGAGTTTATCCGGTCATCGCAGTGTGACTCATGAATAAATAACATTAATGCACTCGCATACCAATTTTTTTTTATTCCTTTTTTATATTCCAAACATTTTCCTCGCAAAGAGAAAAAATAACGAACTCTGCATGATGCTGACATTTGGAATCTTACTTATTTTGCGACGAATATAATATTGATCGGCATTTCTTATTTATTCAAATTCATTTGTTGTTGTTTTCTCCTTGAAGGAGCATTTTTTCTTCTGCTTCGGTGACGGCAAATTCATGGCTATGCGGCAATGAATGAATTCCCTTTGGAATTGTACAGTGGCGATATTTGTTGAGTCCTTTTAAAAATACAATTTCAGCTATATGATAACGTAATATATACAAACAAACTAACGCTAATAACTGAAAAAAAAGTTGTTTGTCATTGAGTATATCAACAAAAAATCATGGAATGAGCAAGTAAATAATTATGTTTTTATTTACATACATATACACAGATATCGAAATATACACAGACACACACACACTCAACAACAACTCATCAATATCATAAATGCTTACTCATGCATACAATCCAATTAGAAAACTCCTCTTTTCATATACGAACACAAATCGTGTGATCAACGAAAAAATAGTCCAGTTCATGTTTGCGTAAATAAATGAAAGTAAAATAAAGTTAAAGTAAGTAAAAAAAAGTGTTCAACATAAATCATAAAAATCGTCCCACTAAAATATTATTTCCATTGGTTCTGTTCGAATGGAGCGCGTGTATGTACAACATTTGTAAAGTTTGTGATGAGTCGTTTTCAAGCCATGCGACCGAAGCAATAAAAAAAAACGAAGCCAGCGCATGCTTGTATGCTAAAATGGCTGAAATGTCAGTTCGTACACACGATGTTTGGAAGCGTTGTGCACGCGCGTCGCATGGCCGCTGAAAACAAACAAACTCATGCAACACCGAAAACTACATATTCGCCGCGCAACATCCGTCCCATCATACATACATTTAAAGCGACTCGATCGAATGCGAACACGTTTTTGTTGTCGCTTCTCGTTTCTGATTGCGGACCATGTATGTGTTGTGGATATGTGTGCGCGTGTGTGTATATACCTATGCCATCTCCATTCATTGAAATTTTACCGCAGCGTCATCGTTGAGTTTGAAGAAAAAAAAACCTAACAATAGGAAAAACCTCACAAAATAAAAACGCAAACGTCAAAATTCTAAGAAAAATAAAAACGCAAGAAGTAATGAAAAAGAAGAAGCCAGAATAGCAGTATGAAAAGTTTTTTTTTTGGTGTGTGTTTAGCAGTAGCAAACGCGAAACGAACGTAAAAATAAATAAAAAGTGATAAAAAAGAACTATGCATACATTTTCATTCAATTGGAATTAAGATTTTGGAAATCAATTTGATGGTGACTGAATGATAGTGGGCAAAAAATTGTTTGCCACCATGTGCATAATAAAATAATGAGATGTAAAGTGAGAATGAAGTAAAAAAAAGAAAGAAAGAATTGATTTGGAAATGAAATGAATGTGTGCAAAACATATAGAGTTGAATTAGTGTGGACGGATGAAAACGAAGCGAAAGAGTGAAAAGAGAAGGAAAAACATTTTGGTTCGAATGTAATTTTCGATAAATAAAAAAAAATATAAACCAAAATTTGATTTCGTTTCGTTCATGGAATGCGTTTTAATTGTCGTCATTTAACAATTGTTTTTTGAAAAGTAAAAACAAAGAATCTGTGAAAATCAAACGATATTGGAAACTTCTTTCTTTTTTTTTTATTGAAATGTGTTTTGTTTTGAATTGGTTCGAATGTGAGAAAAGAGATAAAAAAAATTATTTTATAGTATAGCCACTAGCCTATATTTATTTATGTGGAGTGCGTGTGTGTATCGATGTGAGTGTATTTGTTGGTATGCGCTGGTACATATACAACGTTGCGGATCCGAATGTACACATTGAACTGATGAACGAAAAATACACACCACATGAAAAATAATGGCATCGCGAATGATGCGGAGTCGTAGTTGGCGAAAAGGTAAACACACAACTTGAAAATTGCTCGTAATTTAAATGCATTTCCTTTGAATACTTGCAATGTTTTTGCTTCAACCAAGTAACGTAAAGAAAAAAAAGAATACGAATAAATTCCTGCAACGAATAATACACGATGCGATTTCACACATTGAGCTCGCGTGGCCCATTGCGATTCTCTTCTGTCTGACAATTAATCGATAAAACGACAACGAATGAAAAACAACAAACAACAACAAATTCACCGAATGAATATAAAAAAAACATTGAACTATTTTTGAATGTGAGAATGCGAAAGAGCGACCGAATAGCAAATTAAAACTTAGAAAAAGAAAACCGACTCTTTCGCACACGCACACACACACCAGCACATACCTTATGGACGGTGTGTGACACAAATCGACAAAAACAAAAATATTAACGTATAAAAATTGCGATTTAAACAAATTTTGCCATATGCTTTGTGTTTAAATTAGTCTTTGACAAAATAAAACGACATAAAACTACTACTTTCAATCGTTTTTATTTGAGAGCGCAAAGAAAAAATTGCGTTGTTTTTCAAACATTACACTGTGCTGTGTGTGTGCTCTCATCGAAATTGAGCCGTTTTTTTTTTCCTTTCTGTTTTGCCCGTTTGATTGTTTTTGTTTTTTGTATTTCAAAAAGGTCAACCGAACAATACAGATTGAATTGTCAGCAAGAGAACAAGTGCATTACCATTCATAAAACAAAACAGAATATTATTGTCAGTGCACGCGAAATTGCTTGTTGATCACGAATAGTAAATAATAATAATTTGTATTTTTCATCGGAAACATGCACAGAAGTGAATATTGTGTTTTTGAATTTTGAGTAAAATAGTAAATGAATTTAATGTGTGCGATGATGTTTGTTTGTTTTTATGTAGGCCATCTTAAAAATGAGGCATTGATGCCAAAAAAACAAGAGACTGCTGAGGAAATCTTCACTGAATTAAATTCAAAACTAACAAGTGCATCTAGACGTTTGGTGCTTCTAAATGGATTCATAAAATTAATCAATGCCAAGGATGGTGAAGCGCTCAGCGCATACAACACCGAGGAAATACTGATAAGGTTAGTACTATACTCCAAACATGTCAATCATTCACTATATTTATATCATTTCTTCTTGTTTTTTTTTTTTCATTTCAAATCCACTAAATACGCATTTATTTTCTTCGTATTGAAAATAGTTTAAGGACATCGATGGTACATGAATTTACACAAGTCAGAGCCGGAGTATTGCGTGTATTGCGTTATACATTGAGTACATCACGTGATGTTCAAATATTCAACGAATTACAGCTACCACAATTGTTGTGTCGCAGTATCGACATTGTCGTTGATAATGAAGAGGAGCGCGTTCAGGCATTCAAACTGGTGAGGCGCAATTTTTGCGTAGTATTTTTTTATTTTCTTACTCAATATCAAAATCGAATGTGAATTTATTGAAATGAGATGAAATGTCTAATGATGCCATGTGTTGATGTTTCCAATAGATACGAAAAATCTTATCGATTGCACCAGAGATAATGAGCCCCCTCGTATTGAGATCGTTGGTGTCGTCAAGTGAGAGTGGAATTGAAGATGGTGATCGAATGTTGCGCGCTTGTTTGGCAATACTATGCGAAATTGGTGTATTGAATCCAGTGCTGTTGATTTTGTGTGGCGGTGTGAATGCAATCACTCGCACCGTTTTAGAGTGTCACAGTCCACGCATTGCGGAAAGTTTGTGTGGCGTACTATTGCATTTATTAGAATGGCCACACACACGAAATATCTCTGGTGTTCGTTTAGACTGTTTGGCAGCTCCATACTGTGATTTCACCTATCGATTGGGTTTGATGGATAAAAACAAGCATGCACGTGATTTGCGATTCACTTGCAGTCGATTGGCATTGCTTTCTGTGTTGCGCAGTTTTTCCGGCACATTGGAATTTTGCGATCCAAACAGACCATCCGGATTGAAAGCAATTGTCGATGTTTTATATTTGAATCAGTTAGAAGTTAGGGTAAGTGATTTACACATGCATTACTGTTTAATCGAAAACATCTAATCGTATTCTCTTCATCCACACCCCCCCCCTCGAAAAAAACAGAAAGCAATTTTAGATTTGTTATATGAATTATTGTGGCTTCCGCAACCAGTTTGGACCGATGAATACTCGGTGGCTATAGCAGCTATCGATCCAGCTGATTACCAGGATGCATGGCGTCTTGGCGAAGGTTTTGTAGCAATGGAAGGACGACACATTTTACCAAGTCTTGCAAATCGTGTATCAAACATTTCTGAGATTCATACATCGGTGTTGCTGTACTGTTTCCTCGAAACCGGACTATTAAATGCACTTATCGGTGTAATTGTATCAAGCGCTGCGTTTATATCAGTTCGAGCAACAATATTAATTGGTACGTTGTCACATTGATTTAAAATTACGGCTTAACAGATAATCACATTATGATTTTTCAATTGATTTTGTGCAAATAGGTAAACTACTTCAATTAATGCATACACATCTTCCTGCCGATATATGTAATGCATCGTCAGCATTGCCTGCCTTAATAACATACGCATCTCAAGGAAATCCACAAGCAACGGCCGCTGTCTCAGCGCTACAACAGTTACATAAAATTTTACAAAATCGACCAGCATCATGCAGTTTATTTTTAGACGCAATCATCCAAAGTGGAGGTAAATTTGTCAATTGATAGACCTGAACTTTTGAAGAGGCAACATTTATCTTGAACTATTTTTCTACGTTCCATTTTTTCTTTATAGCGATAATAAATTCACCGTTATTCAAACGAGAAATTGAAACTACAGAGATCAATATTCAACCTCCAATGTATGGCATTTTGGAGCGTTCACGATACGACTCGGTTGGTTCATCGACAAGTAATAGCGGCGAAGAGCCAACCACACAAACGTTAAATCGAAGAGGAAGCATGAAAAAGAAAAAGTTCCTGCAATTCATTGATGGATTGCGACAAAGTGAGAATTTAATGAAAGAATCGAATGTGTTTGCCAATGATGATGGAATGTCATGGGATTGGGATATTATTACAACAATTTTCACAAAAGTATGTCCATCTTTATATCACTTTTTATTTAATTGCCCATTTTAAATTGCATTTTTCTTCGTCTGTAGGCAAATACAAGCAATAAACTGGATATTAAATTCACTCGATTTTTACGACGTTTAATGCATTTCTTCAAGCCAAGCAGTAATCGTTTTTCACATCAGGACATTGGTTTGAACAGGCACATGCCATCTTATGTTACGGCTGGAATCAAATTAATTGATTGGCTTTTGAAAAATGCTGAAGTACGTACATCGAATGCAAAGCCAAACTAAATGAATTGTTTTTTATTTAATGAAATTGTTTTGTTCATTTTAGACGGAATCTATTCGACTGTTGACTGATTACTTTTCGGATATTGATGCACAATTGTTGGCGATCTGCACGGCCAAAAGTGCACACGATTGTCTTTTTAGTCCCCAACATATGTCGAGTACAATGTGCCAACTTTATTTCTTGTATATCGGCCGAATGTGCCGATCGAAAATTGGACTCAACATTTTAATTAACACACATATCTTCATGCAGTAAGTTTCCTCTTCAAAGTTAACAAACAAGTTGAATTGACTTCTTTTTTTTACTTAAAAAGCAATCAAATTCATGTATTTTTCTTCATTTTAATTTTTCAGTTTAATTCAAATTGTAACGACGACAAATCATCCTTGTTATATCAAATTAATAGTATCCGGTTTGGATTATTCCGTGGATGCATTGCCACGTCAAGTATTGGAAAAAGCTTTAACTGCATCTGAACGAAGTGCAGGCCGTTTATATGCAACTCAGTTTATGTTAGTGTTGCTCCGTGCAAAAATACCAAACTTTGAAGTATGGGGTCTGCCAATGCTGATCAAACAAACGAGAGACAAAGAACGTAAAGTGGTCTTGGCCGCATTGGAAATACTTGATGAAGCATGCCATGATCGGGCATACCTAGAAGAGTTGGTCAGCTTGTGGCCAGACTTTACATCTCGCGGTGATAATGGAAAGCTTCTTATGTCACGATACTATTCAATACCACGCGGTTTGAATCATACAAAAGCCCGAATTCAATCCGAAATCGAAATTTGGCATAATGTCTATAACAAGCGTTACGTTCTATTGATTGAGGCTGATACACATGCCTATTTAACGTTGCACACACGCAGCGAAGATGGAACGTACAGTCGTCGAGCGTGTTCAGCACGTGAAGTATATATAGCATCGCCAAATATTTTACCGCATTTATACGGTCAGTTGGTTCAAACAACTCAGGGACTAGATAACCTACTGAAGTATGGACAACTGCCACAATTAATAGATACATTGATTCAGGGAAAATGCAGTAATGAAACAGAAACATTAACATTGAAAGCAGCTATTTGGGCATTGGGCCATACATCAACGAGCATCGATGGAATTGATTATTTAAGCGAAATGGCACCACAAATTTACGAGAAATTCATCTATTTGGTTAAACATTGTGAAGTGTATTCGGTTCGAGCGGTTGCCTTACATGCACTGGGATTGGTTGCGACCACCAAAGCCGGCGCTGATATTCTATTCAAATATGGTAAGCATTGATTGGTCGCAAATCATGTATTGGATCTTAAAATATTTTTTATTTTATTTTTTAGATTGGCTTTGCGTACGCCACAATCGTGACACAGTATGGCCTGTATGTGAAACAGAAGATTGGCTATCGAAGCATTTAACACCAATTCGTCATCATTTGGATAGCGTACCACCGTACAATTATCATGGAATTGATGAAAAAATCAGTGGAATATTTGACGAATCGACCAGTTCATTTTTACCGGAATCGGCTGATGCCAGTAAAACAGATACGGCCAGCGAAGTTGATGGCGTTCAACCATCGTCGGTTGCTGCCAAATCGAAAACACTTCCAGAATACGCATGCAAATATGCAATGATCAAACATAAACGATCATTATCGGAATCGAAAACAACGGATGGTATTAGCTTAAATTCGAATACGAATCACATTGTCAATTGTCGCACGCGATTCAATTCGGGTACATCGGATTCAAATACATCCGGTGTAAGTAGTTATGAATCGGTTTTCGGAATTGCCGTTGGTGAAATGTGCAACAAGACTCTTAGTCCAATTCCAAGTTCATCGAATTTACTCGAAGTGAAAAAGCCAAATGAACGTTTTCGTCGCATTTCATTAACGGGCGCTCATTTTCGTGAGACAACAATAAGTCCACAGGATGCACAAGGTTATGCAAAACTTCGTTCAATTCGACGCTATCAGAGGCCACAGCTTTCGGAATCGGCGGCCGATGAATTGGCCGAAATCATCGATATCAATCAACTGCGAACAAATCGATTAACGATACCGCAATCACAACGAAGATTAAAGGTACGCAGTCTTGATCGCCAAAGTTGCTTCGATATGATGGACACAGACACATCAAATGACGTATCTAGAATATCTGATATTGGATCATATTGTCTAACTGGCACGAATTATTCACGCGGTCCATGTTATACGGTAAGAAATATACATTTTTAAACATTTTTGATTTAAACTGCTTGCATTTTTATACACTGTATTTGTGAATTTGATGGTATTTTTATTCTAAAAACAGGGTATTTGTTTGCCGAAAAATGTGATGGATTTATTTCCAAGTCCACGATCAAATGGAACATACGTGACACGGTGTATCAAAGATACGGACTCAATGGACTGGGCACTTAAGTATGGTGTGGTTGCCGAATTTATAAGTGAATGTGATGAATATTCCGTGAGCAGTTTATCGGATATATCCTCAACGAGTAAGCGATCAAAAATCGGTGGACAAAATAAACACAATCGGCAAGCGTGTTTATTGTGTTGCCGTCAAACGCAATGCATAAATCGTTTTAATTCAACGAATGGTGTGCCGAGTGTGGGTGCAGCAGCAAATTCATCCGACATGGATTTGACTGGTAGTTCGAGTGCGTTAACCGCAACACCGAACAAAAAATTCCCCGAAAATGGTAATTTAGACAATTCGTCGGAGTCACATTTGAGCGATGAAAATTATAATGATAAAATTCAAGAGACGATTTTGCGACACGTTCAACGCATGTCAAATCCCATCTGGAGCAAACAATCGAAATTGGCTTTGTTCAAAATTAAACAAAAGCATCCACATTTCTTTCAAAACATTTGCCTATATTCAGATGTATGTACAGCACTCAGTCAGAATACGTATCGATTTTCATCGCGAAAATTTTTACAAGAAATTTTCACCGATGTTGATTACACAACATTTTACGCTGATGCTTTTGATATTATATCGAAAAAGAAGGCATTGCTGGACGCAAAACGTGAAGAAAGTACACGAGATACAGACACCGTTGATGGCATCGTAAATTCAACAATCGAAACAAACGAAAGTGAACCATCGTCACCAACAGCAAATGCTCTTGCTGAAATGGTACGAAATTCACCGCAAATTCCAACCATTATGCCACATCCAATGAAAACCCATCTCTTACGATCGCCACCATTGGCCAGTGTGTACGAAACCAGTCGAGAGAATTTAAGCGATTCCCTTGGCAATCACACAAAATCAATATTGAATAGTACACCAATTAAAAATGATATCGATGTTATGAGTCAACTACAAACCGAAGTCGATATTGAAATTATACCACATTCACAATCATCATTCGATAATAAAATGGACGATTCGGTGCGCCTCACAAACGATTCGGTGCACCTCACAAACGATTCGGTGCGCCTCACAAGCGATTCGGTGCACCTCACAAACGATTCGAATGCAAAAAAGTCCGATCAAACTGATAATAATCGAACATATTCACGTCCACGATTCAATACACTAGAATTAGATTTAAGCTGTACAAAGAACAAATTCCCAATAACAGAACGACGAAAAACATTCGATCTTTCCAGTTCAATATCAAATAGTGCCCTATATTCGCAACGCATCACAAAATCGTTGTCATCATCAATCACATCAGCGCCAAGCATGAGCTTATATTGCGAAAAGCGGCTACAAACATCCAAATCAGAGGCTATTCTTACAAATAATAAGAACAATAATAACAATAATTTCATGCGTAATTCGCTTACAACTGAAGCGCATTGCAAAAACAATCATCTGGCCAAATAATATATAATATTCCTATTTTTTAATCATCCTATGCCCCCGTTAAATATCCTCAATTACATAAAAGAAAAATAGGACTCTGTTTTATGACTTGATACGTTTGACTGTAATTTTGTAATATACATATATATATATGAAATGATTTTAACGACTTTTAATCTGTAAGTAAACGAAGAAGAGATGAAAACTGAAACTATGTTAGCATTAACTACTATTATTAACAGTTTGACTGTAAAACTCGAAATATTTTACACATATTTCGGGAGCATTTTTATTCATTTGTTTTTATTTTTCTCCCGCAAAGAGCCACACTGCCAATTTAAAACAAAAAAAAGAGAACTCTCTTCGTTTATAATAATACTATTATTTTTTAAAGAACAGGAAACCGATGTTAACTTAAACAAATAGAAAAGAAAACACAATTCCAAAATCGAATATTTTAAATGCAATTAGCTCAAATTGTAGATTTGTACCGAAACTTATAGACAAATTAACCAAAACTGCATAAGCTCCTTACGCTATAGATCAAAACATGGATTTATTTTATATTCTAAATTGTAAAAAAACACACAAACACACACGTTTTCAATCAAACAAAATACATTTAGCGGAATGAACAGAATAGTTTTAGCATGTAAACGGGCCAACTTATTTTTTTTACTTGGTCCAGAAAAGCATACAGTACTTTATATAAATAACAGTTACGGAACAACAGATGGTGGCAAATATTCTGTTTCTAAATTTATATCGCTTTGCTTTGTCAAAATAAAATATTTTTTAAAATAATATGACTATGAATTCTGTTTGATGGGAAACCAATGAAAGAAAATCAAATTCTATTTTTCTTGTGCTCATGGCAATTAATGTAAATATTTGGGTAAAATATAAATTCAATTCATTGCATAAAAAAAATTGTTCAAAACAATTTGTTTGGAATTAAAAGAATAAATAAAACATTGGAAATTAAAGAAAAACATACTTATTTTTTTAAATTACTTTATCTTTCATCGCCACTACTATTCTTGACTGTTTCTTTTTGTAAAAGTAAATAGTGTTTTTTCTACCGTGATAATCTTCTAATCGCATCGCCTCGTCATTCATATTCACTTCGTACTATATCCCGCCTTATCTCATATTTCCGCTATAATTAACGTTTTATAGTACTTTTTTTTCATTTTATTGGTCAATTAAAGTGTGAATTAATTTTTTAATTTCTTAATTTTATTCAATAAAAAAAAATCCGATATCATTCATTTCAGTTCCAGTCGTTTTGAAAAAAAAGGTTGTGGGCTTATTTTGGCATTGGACAAATGTGAATTTCAAAAATGTGATAAAAATAGTTAGACACAAATAAGCTGAATAGAAAAAGAGATTGAAAGTATTTGTTGATTGTTTATAACTATTTGTTTCTTAATGTTATAAATACAATGTAAGCACATCGATAAAGTGTGAAACAAATTGAAATGCAAATAAGGTTCAGCCGTCATACACATAAATGAAATTCTTTACGATCGGTAAGTTACACTAATACTACAGTGTTTCCCTTCTCTTTCTCTCCTTCGCCACCGAAAGTAAACTGTTTATCAATAACTTGAGTTGAGTTGAACTCAACAGCAGCACTTTTGTTTGATTGAGATAGCGTGCATTGATAAATTATTCTCTATTATTCGTATTCGATTCATTCTCACTTGTTGTGTGCTAGTTGTGCAGTGACAACCGTTTGATGAACTACGTTTTGCGCTACATGCACAGTTGGAAGCATTAATTCCAATGCTGAATAAATATTACAATTAAATATCAGAAAGTTATATAACAATTCTTTTCTTATATCGTCTAAAGTGAAGATAATTTAACGACGGCCATAGCAAAAACTAAAAAAAACCAAATTAAATTGAATGTTCTTTTTACGTGTCCAGTGTGAGCTCAAAAAAACAATTCAGTGAACATTTATCGTGAACATACACTGTTGTTGTTTGTACTGATTAGATTTGAAAAAAAAAAATAATTTGAAGCAGCAAAGAGAAACAAATATGAGTCCTCCAGCAATTGTCAGCAAAGATATTCCAGATATTGAGGTATGGCAATTCATTTAAAAACGAACTTCATTAAAATTTTGACTGATATTGATATGTAAGAGTTTTTACTCATTCAACGTTTTGAACTGTACGACCTTTGTGTAAGATAGTCGAAACTATTCGATTGTTGAATGAGCTGAGAAAGTATTATTATCAACAATGGCTCACAAAGCATAACTTAAAACTGATTTAACTGGGATTTGTGTGATGGGTGCGCTTCAGTAGCACTGTTGAACTGCGACGGATTGGAATCGATCACATCCAAATGGTGTAATTTGTTTGCCCCGTGTTCTTGTAGTTATAGTAGTTGTTTTATTTGGAAATTAGAAATTCAAGGTTCATAACGCGCACAACGTAAGCGCTTGTTTAACAAATTCATTGTGAAACGTAGTTTGTTGAAAATGTGCGCAGTATTCAAAACAGCTGATGCCCATATTTAAAACAAACAAATAAATACAGCAGGCATTTTAGAAACTCTGAAAATATAAATTGAAATTCCAATAAAATCACATTATCACAAATTTGGGTATAAGATGGAATTCGGTAAGTGCACTTGATGCAGAATAAGGTTATACAGCACAAATAAAGGTGATTATCACAGCTGATGATTATGGACTCCGATAATCCATTTAAATATGTTATTGGTAACAAAAACTCGCTTTTATTTTTACTTGACATTCCGAATAAATATCAAAATTATCAATTTCAAGTGTTGACAGTGACATATTGATTCTCATTTTAAAAATGTAATATGAAGCATTCTTATCATCTTATAAACTCAATCTAACAATGTATTGATTATAATGAGTGCTTAGAAAGTGTCTCAAATGATAGGATTCTTCATTTTCACGATGCATTTTTCTTCAACAGAATCTACTTTCACTGAATCCGCGTGTTCAAACCAAAGGATCGCTTGTTCCAAGTGCCGTTACGAAAAAAGAGAAAAAACTTTGGAAACGTAATTCTGATCGTGGATGTGGAGTAAGTGTACCCCGTTGCTTTGTTTGAATCCAAAAAATTAAATTTTTATATCATTTCAAAAGTCATGCTCGAGTCTGCAGAATGATTTTTCGGACATCAAACATACAACATTATCGGAGCGTGCTGCTTTGAAAGAAGCGGCTCGATGTTTGAAATGTGCTGATGCTCCGTGTCAAAAATCATGTCCAACACAATTGGATGTAAAGAATTTCATTACCAGCATTTCGGGTAAAAACTACTATGGCGCTGCAAAGGCCATTTTCTCCGGTACGTATCACCAACATTTCAAAAATGAAAAAAACTAACTAGCTAACTCTCTCTCTCTCTCTCTTTTGCAGATAATCCCCTTGGTTTGACATGTGGTATGGTTTGTCCCACGTCTGATCTATGTGTTGGTGGTTGTAATTTGGCCGCAACGGAAGAGGGTGGCATCAACATTGGTGGATTACAGCAATTTGCCACCGATTGCTTTAAACAAATGGGTATCCATCAAACTGTTTCGCCCGACCAACCGCCGCTAAAGAATGATCAAAAGAAAATTGTGCTACTTGGCGCCGGTCCGGCATCTCTTTCGTGCGCCACATTTTTGGGTCGTTTGGGTTACAAAAATATCATCGTTTATGAGAAAAGAGAGGCTTTGGGCGGTTTGAGTTCCTATGAAATTCCACAATATCGTTTGCCCATGGACGTCGTCGACTTTGAAATCAATTTGGTTAAGGACCTTGGTGTTGAATTTGAGACCGGACGCTCATTGTCCACTTCGGACATCACATTGAATGGTTTAATTGAAAATGGTACCGACGCTGTATTTTTGGGCATCGGACTACCACAACCGATGCTCAATTCCATTTTCAATGGACTTACAACCGAACACGGTTTTTACACTTCTAAAAACTTTCTACCAAAAGTTTCGGAAGGCAGCAAACCTGGATTATGTGCATGTAAAACAAATGAGTTACCACAATTGCACGGCAATGTAATTGTCTTAGGTGCCGGAGATACGGCATTTGATTGTGCAACATCTGCGTTGCGATGCGGTGCCCGAAAAGTGTTTGTTGTTTTCCGCCGTGGTACCACCAACATTAGAGCCGTACCAGAAGAGGTTGAGTTAGCGAGAGAAGAGAAATGTGAATTCATTCCATTTATGTCGCCAACCAAAGTTAATGTTGTTAATGGTCGAGTGAGTTTACATGAAACCCGTCTTTTTGAACATTTTTATCAACTATAATCTTTTTTCATTATATGTTCTATTTGAAAGATTGAATCAATTGAATTTTGCCGCAATGAACAAAATGAAAAGGGTGAATGGATTGAAGATTCTGATCAAATTACTAAACTCAAAGCAAATTTCGTTATTTCTGCATTTGGCTCGGTTTTAAGTGAAAAAGATGGTAAATATTTGAACGAAAAAAAAACGGAATGTTTGTTCGAAAATAATCAATTCTGTTTGTTAATTGATAGTTTTGGATGCTTTGTCACCGATTCAATTGAATGAGTGGAATTTGCCAAAAGTTGATTTGAAAACCTATCAAACATCGTTGCCGCAAGTATTTTGTGGTGGTGATTTGGCTGGAATTGCAAATACAACGGTGGAATCAGTCAATGATGGAAAGACTGCCGCTTGGTATATGCACTGCTATCTGCAGGTAGAACCAATAGTCTTGTCTATAATTCAAACCTTTTCTGTTATTAGTTGTCTGATGAAATGTGGTATTTTATAGAATTTACCAATTGACACACCGGCGGAGCTTCCATTATTCCACAGTCCAATCGATGATGTTGATATTTCGGTTGAAATATGCGGTTTGAAATTTGAAAATCCTTTCGGGCTTGCCTCAGCACCACCAACAACAGCATCGGCTATGATTCGCCGTGCCTTTGAACAAGGTTGGGGTTTCGCTGTTACTAAAACTTTTGCTCTCGGTACGTATCACCACAATTTAAAATATGAAAAAACCGAATTTTTTTCTTTATGAACATCAAATAGATCGATCAATCTTTGATGAAACAATCACTTGATCTCTCTCTCTCTCTCTCTCTCTCTCTCTCTCTCTCTCTCTCTCTCTCTCTTGCAGATAAGGATATGGTTACAAACGTATCACCACGTATTATTAGAGGAACTACGTCGGGTCATGTGTATGGGCCGCAACAAGGTAAGACATAAATTATTATTGTTCCCATTACTCTTATAATTAACCCAATGATTTTTAGGCGCTTTTTTGAATATTGAATTGATTTCGGAAAAATGTTGCGATTACTGGCTCACTAGCATTTCTGAATTGCGTCGTGATTTTCCAACAAAAATCATTATTGCCAGTATCATGTGCTCCTATAACGAGGATGATTGGACTGAATTGGCACAAAAGGCTGAAAAAGCTGGTGCTCATGCGTTAGAGTTGAATCTATCATGTCCCCATGGTATGGGGGAGAGTGGCATGGTAACTGACTTAAATTTAACGTTTATTTTATAGAACTTATTAGAATTTGAATTTCGATAAATGTAGGGATTAGCTTGTGGTCAAGATCCCGAATTAGTTTACAATATTTCACTGTGGGTTCGTGCTGCTGTAAAAATTCCATTCTTTGTTAAACTCACCCCAAATATCACCGACATTGTTTCAATAGCCAAAGCCGCTCATCGAGGTGAGCCCATTTGAATTGAATTAATTTGAAGAATTCATTTCAATTTATTGATTAATGTTACGAAACAGGCAAAGCGGATGGTGTTAGTGCAATCAACACAGTATCAGGTTTAATGTCACTCAATCCAGACGGCACACCCTGGCCAGGTTTGTTGATGTTTTCAATTTGCTCGACAATTCATGTTTGGCACATTTCAATTGATTTTTAGGAGTTGGCAGCGAAAAACGTACGACATACGGAGGTGTGAGTGGAAATGCTACCAGACCGATGGCTTTGAGAGCTATTACCGCCATTGGCAATCAATTGCCTGGTTTTCCAATACTCGGTACTTACTTACTTACTACTCCAATACTCGGTACAATAATCGGTACTTTCCCAATACTTTAGGCATCGGAGGTATAGATTCAGCCGATGTTGCACTGCAATTCTTGCAGGCTGGATCATCTGTTCTTCAGATTTGTTCAGCGGTTCAAAATCAAGATTTCACCGTCATTCAAGACTATATAACCGGTTTGAAAGCATTATTGTATTTGAAGTCAAATCCACCGCCAAATCAACCTCAATTATGGAGCGGACAATCACCGCCGCTCTTCAAACATCAAAAAGGAAAACCGGTCGTTCCGCTCAAAGGAGAAGATGGAAAGGTAAAGAAATGAATTCAAAAAATCAGTAAATATCCCAAAGTTAATTGACCCACATTTCCAGCCGCTGGTCAATTTCGGTTTGCAAAAGAAAGAACGCGAGGAGAAAGTCGCACAAATGATGAAAGAAAAAGGTGCAATTTGGAAATTGAATGAAAATGATGATGATCTTCCTGCAAACGGAGTGGAAAGTACAAATGGCACGAAAAACGGTAATAACCCAGCACCAACACTGAAAGACATTATCGGAGCATCTCTGAAATATGTTGGAGCTTATAAGCAACTTGACAACAAAAAACAAGTTGTTGCTTTAATAGATGATGTAAGTATCAAAAATATTCAGAAAATATGGACGCCGCGCTAAACATTTACTCTACTACTGTTTTTTTCTAATTTCTCAAGGATTTATGTATCAATTGCGGTAAATGTTATATGGCATGCGCTGATTCAGGTTATCAAGCAATTGAATTCGATTCAAAAACCCATCGCGCACAGGTCAACGATGATTGTACTGGTTGCACATTGTGTTTATCTGTTTGCCCAATTATCGATTGCATAAGGTAAACATCGAATGTTTTTGATGTACTTTCGTCATTTCATAATCTATTTTTTGTTTTGTTTTTCTTTCAGTATGGTGCCCAAGAGTATACCACACGTTATCAAACGTGGAAAGGTCGATAAAGTTTTTGTTCATGCTTTGCATCCCAGCCAGTAGAAACTATGTGCTTTCCAGCGGCTGAGAATTAAATTCTTTAAATGTACCTTTTTCAGCAATGTTTTTTCTAAGAAATATAATATTTCAATTTATTCTGCATTTGATTTTTGTAAATGAATTTATGTTATTTTCTATACTCGAACTTCCGCTTAAATTCTATAATTGATATTTTTACTAGTCTATATTCTACAATTTTGTCATAAATCCCCCTTTACAAAGACGAGGTAAATGATTTTAACAAATATGTGGATAAAGATGGATTGTAAAATGGTTGAAATACGTGAACTGTATTTCACACCGGAATTACATAGATCTGCATGGCATAGAAAAGTTTCAATGTCTTTTGTTGCCATCAAGCTATCACTTTTGTTACAGCTTCGTACAACAGTATTATTCCCTGAGAAACAAAAAGAAAAGAATAAAAGACCTTCCACTGAATTTGAATGAAATCAGTTGGGTAATTTACTCAAATATCTGGCCTTTTTGCAATGTAAGATTGGAAATGTTCGGTTTTGACCAATTGAACAATCGAACTTAAAAGCCGCTGCTCCGGTGAAGTTATTATCATCACATCTTTCGTCATCAGCCGATGAACACACATAACATTTTATAGCCACCCCTAATGACGCAAATTGAATTTTAAAAAAAATGCGATTAAAATAAATTTGAAAAAATCTACCTTCTTTTGTTAAGAGTACGATGGTTAGCATAAGAGGCAATAGTATTTGGTTCATGGTAAATTTTCCGTTAAAAAATTGTTTCTGCTCGCGAATTTCACTTTAAATGCGTTTCACTCTCAATTTATATCGAACAATTTATGTCAATCGACTGACGCTTAATAAATAGTCATGGTTTAAATACGATCTACTTTGCTATGCGATTAATCCCGCACAGAATTGCGTTGCAAAAAAAGGCGATCTACTTTGGTAACACTTTTTTATTTTATATTGCTTGAAAGATTCTTTCTATTGATGACATTTTGAGCTTTCTTGTCTTGCTGAGATTTGACTGTGAATACATGTGAACACAATTTCATTTACGGAATGAATGCATGAAAGAAGATAATTTACATTTGATACAATCATGTCATTTGGACACGCGATCTAATTAAAACTGGGAAATTATACTGCAATGACCATTTACAATTTTCGTTTCAAATTGTATGATAGATGGAAATCCGGTGATAAATTCGGATCCAAAACATTTCTATTCATTTATAGTTCAAAAATGATGGTGAGTATAAAAACTCTCGCAGAAGGAACGTTCCATCTATATGTTTGAGCATTGCAAAGAAGATACAATGTGCTATTTGGTAATAATTTTGGTTTGTGTTTTCAATGCTGTTGTTATTTCAGCAACTGAAATTGAACCCGTCGGCTTTGAATTGAACACAACTTACCTTAAAGGACATTACAATATTTCTCAGCTCAGAGTGACCAGAGTCAATCGCACTACTTATTCCGTTCAATTTAATGTTGACATATTTTGCGATATGGACGAGGATCATGAAATTGAAGTAACATTTCACTATAATCGCTTGAATAATAATCAGTACACTCGAATGCCATTCGTCATACCAAGAGCATCTGCGTATTACTATCTCGACGTCTACTATAAGAAATATATGATGAACCGTGTTGAAGGTATCTCCAATCTTCCTCAATATATGGAAGACGAACGAGTATGCCCATTAAAAAAGGTAAGTTTTCATTTAAATTCCGAAAATTAAAGAATACCTATTTATTTCAAAATAAATATTCCAGGGATTGTACTGGTTAAAGAATTTCACAATTAATGGTAATAAACACCAGAATTCATAGTGATATACACTGAAGCTAATTTTTTAGTTCATTGAATGATATTGTAGGGAAACTCCCAGACGGACACTGGATGGCGGTGATATATATTTATTACAAAAAAGAGGTCGTTTGTTTCGTCAGAATTTGGTCTGCAATATTAAGAGCAAGTAATTTTTTGAGGTCCAAACATCATTATTTCATTCACTGTTAGATTGGCATTGCTCGATGTTTGTAATAAAAATACCTGTTGTGATTGAAGAATAAAAGATTAATGAAAGTAAAATGTTCATGCTTTAATTGCAAATAAGTCATTTATATGTATATGTAGTGGTGAAATCGTTCAATCTTCGAAAATTTCTTAAAATTATGATTTAATTTAAAAACAAAAATCTCTCAGGAGGTTTTAAACCGGAAATAACCCCTTCCCAGAGCCCATATCTTCAAACTGGAGTCAATACGATCGAGGTTGAAAAAATCACTTGAAATACATTTGTTGCAATTGACATTGTCTGTCATTGATTCCATTTTACAACCTGATGCGATTGAATGAATCTTAACCGGATATTCGGTTTACCGTTTTTTTTGCTGCTAGTATAAAAAGTTTGAAAAACGAAATTATCGTCAGCAGTTTGAGTTCGACAACTGAATAGAAATGATTCTCAAAACATAAAAAACACTTATAAATAGTTAATATTTTCAAATTGCACGTGGATACGATTATAGTTTTGCGTTTTGCGATATCGTAATAAATTTTTATTAAGATGATAATTATTATGTTCTTAAGAAACACATGTAAGTAGGCTGTTTTACTTTTGCGCTGTCTGTTTGTATATTTGGTTTTTGCTCACATAAATTTGTATTCGTCTTTTTGCAGAATATTCTGTATGTTATTGTTTTCTTCTTAGGCCGTCAAATATGTTATTAATTCCAAAGCGATAAAAAAAAGACAAATTTTTAATAAAATGATATTTAGAAGCATGAATTGGATTTAAAAAACATGATTACTACGAAAAAAAAAATAGTTTTACATATTCTTATAACACTAAAAGTATATAACTTCTGAAATGTCTGACTATTTAAGGCAGAAACGCTTCGCATCGACAAAGCATCAAGAGAGTAAGTTGGAACGATTATTAGTAGTCAAAGGTTAATAAAAAAAAACTAAAAATCATTTAAATTGCGTACTTTGTTCAACCAAGTGAATATAACATAGCCCATTTACATACATATGTATTGAAAGAACCTTTTATGTCTTGGATGAGTTAGAATCAAATAGATTTGCTACACTTAAGCAACATTGAATCAATGAGGAAAATAATCCATATGTGCTGGCGGTTGATTTAAAAGTTATTAAATTTAATTTGATGGATGATTGACAATCAAAAATTAGAATCACTCTGAAATATGGAGACTATACGACCATTATTAGGTGTGTAATTCTACATTGAACTTCATGTGATGTTTCGCTTCAATCTTGATGTCATTCTTATTTTTGGAATTTAATATTCGACTCGAAAAAAATATACAATAACGTATTCTACCGCTAATTTTTTTTTGTTCAAAAATAGCTCAAAAGTTTCTGGGAGGAATAATATCCAAATAAAGATGTTGTGTCATTATTTTTATTCGTCTGTTAAAACCTCTATTTGCAAAAATATAGAAAAAAAAATGGAAACTTGTTTTTGTAACACATTTCTCGACGCGGCACTTATTTGATTTAAGAGTTTGTGACCGGTTTGGTGTGTGTCTTGTTGTTGTTGTTCAAATGCAGTGTACGACTTTTAAAAATCTCTCTTCAACCTTGGAAGAACGTTCCGATCGTACACTGTATCAATCTATCGGCTTTCTAGCAGTGTAATGTGTAAACAAAACAAAGTTGTTATAAATATGAAAGAATGAGAAAACAGAAACCGATGTTACACAAGCGTGCGGACTCGACCACAAGAATACAACAACGTCCACATTTTTAGTACGATCATGTTAACTTTGCATCAGTAATTTAAAGATAGCTGTTTACTTTAGAATGTATTTATGTAAATTAAGACGCCTCGATTTTTTTTTTTTGGTTCTTTTCATATTTGGTACTTTAAATTTTGGTCACAAAACAAAACAATTTATTTAAATTTCACAGTTGCCGAATTAGATTAGTTTAATAAAAACGCATTAACTTAATGAATAAGAACGATATAAACATTAGCGTAAACAGTATAGTTGGTCGATGAATGTCTGCCGAATTGCAAAGACTTTCTTTGCAATAATGATATTCCGCGTTTTTAATTTGTGAATTGTCTTTAGAATCGCATCCACGTATATAGATCCAAGCACCATTTTCTAAAATGAAAAGGAAAATATCGATCATGATCACAGTCAACGGTATCACTAATTCCAACCTTTGTATTTAATTTTGCGGCAATTTTCGATGGGTCTTAAATCATACTGTTGTTGCTGATGTTGCGCACAATCCAAAATGCGAGTAGAAAAATTTCTAAACTCATCGCTACAACCGGAATTATTCAATGAATTGCAGTCATAACATTTTATGGCATCGCCTACAATAAAATAACAGATTGGTTTAAACATACTTTTTTTATTATTTTCCGCTGTTTTTATTCGTTTTTTTTTGTTATTATTCAAATTATTTATTTTTATTGCGATTAGTTTAATTGAAAAAAAAAAATCAAATCATAACAATCGAGTGAAAAACTTTCGCCAACGATTGAAACGTACTCGATTGCAACACCATGAGAATGCCCACTAAAACCACTGTCGCTCGAATCATTGTTTAGTTAATTGCGAAATAATCAAGAGTAAAATCAAACGCGTGTCCATTCGAGACAAATGCGTATTCTCAACTGAGCATACAGTTAATATTCCAGATTGTTATAAACCACAAACCACACCAACGTTTACAACAGCTCAGCTTCATATGTAAATGTTTACGTTCTGGTGAGTTTGTATGGAACGATCCGAATAGAAAGATTTTATTTTGTATTGATTTTAACATTCGCTAGGGTTATGTCACTAATCCAATACAATCTGCGTTTGCTGTGAAGATTATAAATTAATAAAAAATACAAAAAAATATGACATCACCATTGCGAATCGCTGAAGCAAGAATATTTCGTTGTATCAAAACAATGGTACATTGACGAAGCATGCGAAAAGTGGCACACTTTCCACATTCCAGTTGATTTAAATTCCAATGTTTACCTCCACTTTTTGTTTACCATATTAACGTACAGCCATGGAACGCAGCCCAAAATGGGTTTATGTTTTGACAGTTCGGTTTGACAACGATTTGTTTATGGTTTATTTTGGTGATCAAATAGGCGAGTCGCATTCGTGGAATTCTAAACATTGAAAGTTAACGCTTTTACCTAAGGGGAGAATCACAAAAGAAAAGAATAAAATTTAAAATAATCGATAAGTAATCGGAAAATAATCGGAAAATAATCGAAAAATAATCGGAAACATATAATGAAAAAATTGCAAAGCAATAGCCACAACAACAATAATGTCCAGCAATTGCTTTGAATTGAGATTTGGTAGTTGTAATCGCGATTCTGTGGAAGAGAATAAAAAAAATACTAGCTTACTATAGAATAGTACTTCTGGGTCTGCTGGTCACTACCTAGATACATACAATAACAGAAAAACAAACAATGAACATAAATTGCAGTAGATGAAATTAAATGAAAGCAATGAAATTGATTCGAATTGAAACATACCCCCCCGGGAACGACCGCAGATACATTTCTTTAACTTTATGCTAAAGTTAACTTCTGTTGCCGGAAAGAATACGATTGCGGACCGGTTCGTAGTTTGGGCAAAATAGAAACTGAACGATACAAATTCGATACGATAGAATTAAAATTCATTTCACAATGAAGAAAATGCAATGCAAAAAAACTTACCGATCCTTTGTATTCATATTTTCCGGGTTCTGACATCGTTGTGGTCGGTTTGTGAACGATTACCAGTGTAAGAACTAAAAATGTGTCCATATTCTTCTTCGACATTTGATGTGTTCGATTTGTTGTTCCTGCCAATGAATGAATGTTGAAAACAAAAAAAAATATTTGAAAAAAAAATCTTAAAAAAAGATTCAATTGCATATCGTAGTCAAAGTGGGCTTTGAAAAATCATGAGAAACTGCGTCGCACTATTGGCTAACGGTACCCGTAATCCAATGTGCGCAATGATGAAATTCATGATTTAACATGA
>NW_022197885.1:4246722-4248668 GCF_009176525.2 Contarinia nasturtii | reverse complement strand
AACATGATTTTGTATTGTGTTCAATGTGTTTCTCTCTATCTCAATCTAATTCTAGCATGCAGTCAATTTTTTGTAAAAAATTCGAAAATTCTGTTTAATATTATATTTTAAAATAATACTTACCGAACACTTTTTTTTGGAAAAACCGACAAAAATCCAATTCGAGAGAATATTTCACTTTCAATGCAAACTGAAAATTTATGCGCAGCAATTTTAGTTCTTACACTGATGATGGTTCAAGACGATGTGACTTGTTGCCGACTTGTTGGTTTGAAATGTCGCAATCAAATACACTGTCACACCAACACATTTAAATCGGTTTGTCGTTGACAGTGGCCGATATTGAACAGCGAATGCGTTAGCTACTATGCAAAATATGACAATTGTTACCCCAATGTGATTTCTTGTTGCTGTTGATACAGTTTTCGTTTATCCGTTTGCGCCGCCATGTTGTCGTCGTTGTGACGTTGTTCCGATGCAATGCTATTGTGTGTACAACATTGATTCTTTGTGTGTTGTTCTCTCCACTGCTACTACCAAATCTCAATTTTTCGTCAGCAATCTGTTATATGCTGTTGTGACTTTTGTTTCTTTTGTATGTTTTGTCTTACATTCTAATGGTTCCCCAATCATCTATCATTCACTCACTCACTCATCCACACACACACTCTCTCTCTTTCTCTTTTTATTTCACATAGATTCAATTTCCATCATCGTCATTTGACAATCTCATACGTAATACATATATTACAATTAATGACGATAATCGAAACTAATCGAAGAATAATCGCAAAACAATCAATAATAATTAATAAGTAATTTTTAAGTGATTTGCCCCTCGCTTTTACCATTTTCACGGCAGTCTAAATAAAGTTCTGACTTTTCAACAAAGAATTTACACTATTTGATTATCAAACGGTACATTTCTGGTATATCTGCCAAATGTAACAGTGTAAGTGAAAAGAATCCGGCGTTTTTTCTTAACTCAATACTTCTTTCAGACGAAAAATGAATGAAGTCAAACAGTTCTGCCGATTGTGTGCGAAATGTAAATCATCCACAGAGATGAGAAGTGAATTGAACGATTCGTCGTTTAAGCACAAACTAATCGTATGTTGTCAATGGAATAATTTGGTGCAGTTAGCAAATGAATACTTCCCGAAGAACGTCTGCATAACTTGTATTCAAAAACTTGAATACTGCTGGGAATTTAGCGAAAGCGTTAGTATGGCCCAACGCAATTTGTTGAATATTATAAATAATATACGAGCACTTGACTCTGATGACACAAATGATTCAAACTCAAATGATGCAATTGAAAAAGTTCATATCAAGATCGAATTCAATGATAACGAACTAGATGAACCGTTCATATTTGACAACACCGATCAAATGGACGGGGACTCTGTGTCGAAAATCGATGTTATCGATGGAAAGAACAATGAGGATGTTGAAACTCACAAAAAAAATTCGACCACAATAGAAGAGATGTTAACTTCTAAGCGTAAAGGACTGATTGATGATGAGATGAAAAACAAGCACTGGAATACAGTCAACATTTTAATAAATGAACAAAAAAGTGATGATGAGTGCAAAGAAATGTGCACTAATAATTTGGCCATGAAAGTAAAACCATCAACGTCTCAGACAGTACAAAAGATCCGCAAGCGACCCGATCCATATACAAAGCCACATTTGAAAAGACCAGTTGACGATTTTCTGAAGAATATTCGTAATGAAGATCGCATGGATGATGGAACGGTCGATCAACAACGGATTTTAGAGCTCGAATTGAAAAGCTGGCTTGTAATGCAGTATCAATGTTATTTGTGCGGTTGCTGTTTGGGTGACAACTACAAATTAAAAATGCATTTCTCGCAAGAGCACCCGAAAAAACAGCTGAAGTATCTTTGTTGCTTTTGTTCAAAATTAAACATAAAACATTC
>NW_022197885.1:4245358-4246712 GCF_009176525.2 Contarinia nasturtii | reverse complement strand
AATGTTATTTGTGTCGAAAAATCTATGGCTCTAAACTTGCGGTAAGATTTCATATGAGAAATCACATGAACAGTCCGAAATTCAAGTGTGAAACGTGCGGCCGAGAATTTAATCGAAAAGATTTACTCAAGCGACATAGTACGATTCATTTGGATTACTTTCCGCATTTATGCTCTCATTGCGGCAAAAAATTCAAACAGAAGAAAAATTTGGTAGTAAGTGCAAAATATATGTCCTTTTTTTATAGTTTATACAACAAATTTACATATTATTTACAGAATCATGTACGCATCCATACGAATGAACGACCGTATCATTGTAATTACTGCCCTTATACCTGTTCTGATCATAATATTTTGAAACACATTCGACAGAAACATCGTAAATCTTTTTTTCTATTTTTTTTATTTTCATTGACTATCAGTGCGAAAAAAAAACACAAATGGTTTTATTTATTTTAGGTTTGACTGGCAGTGATATGAAACAACATTATACAAGGAAAGGGAAATTGACATAAACATATCCAAGTATTTTTTGATTAAGGTGTATCCACACACTGCAATGACTGCATTTAATTTAAGTTCATTATTTTCGTTATAATATTCGAATACACTCTGTTCTCTATAAGATTTGAATTAAAAATTAACGAACCGGAATACGCAATGCGCGAACATACCCTAAAACGGTTTCTGACATCTGTCAAATATAATAAAGTTAAACGAATATAAACAATAATCGCAGTTTCCTTTCATATTTGGTAATATTCAAGAAAGAATTCGGAAATATTCTGGCAAAACATGGCAAATGTGTGCCGATTGTGTGCAAATGTGAAAACGCCAAGACAATTAGTATGCAGCATTGACGATCAGTCTTTAAATATCAAACAGAAGCTAATCGATTGCTGTCGTTGGAAGTCATACGATGCCTACGAACAATTCAATTTACCGCAAAATATTTGCAAAGCATGCCTAAAAAGTTTGGAAGAAAGTTGGGCGTTTGCTGAGAAAGTGACACAAGCTCAACAGTATTTGATAGCACAAATTGTCGACATAAAGGCAGAAGAGTCATTCCATATAGAAAGTGAAAACACTTTTAAACAAAATGAAATTCTGGAAGATATCAAAGTTTTCAATGACCCGCCCGATTTTTTCAATTATGACGATGATTTTCCTGCATCAATGGATTTTATAGATAATGTTTTTGAACCGGAAACCTTTGAAAATGCAAACTTAAATGATATTCAATCGGACGAAGAAAACTCAGATAAAATAAAGGACATTGACATCAATCTACTCAGTTTACTGTCGGACGAAGATAAGAATGCCGATGGAACAATTAACATCGGGAAAATTGA
>NW_022197885.1:4180118-4245348 GCF_009176525.2 Contarinia nasturtii | reverse complement strand
TTATTTGACAATAATCGTCATTTGAGAGATCACTCCAAACAGAACTATCATCCTCAAAGTCAATCGTTTTGTCCATTTTGTGACGCATCTTTTAAAGCAAGGAAAACGGTTATTAGACACATTATACGCTGTCACATACCATATCTTAAATATTGGTTTGTATTCACAAAAATTGTATTTTGAATCAATTCATTTTTCATGCGTAATTCTTAATTTAGTCAATTAACGCTCTCAATTTATTTTGCAGCTGTAAAAAATGCAACAAATTCTATTGGAATTTAAGTGAATTGAAAAAGCATTTTTATGGAAAACATTCGAAGAAAGGACCAAAACATCAAGCTGGCCACTTGTGCGAGCAATGTGGAAAGAGCTATAGTGACAGAGGAAAATTGAATAAACATACCAAACTACACATACCAGTTGAACAACGACACCAATTTGAATGCTATGTGTGCAAAACAACATTTGCTTACAAAAAGAGCTTGGTGCACCACATCGGAATGCATTGGGGTGAAAAAATAAAATACCAGTGTGAAGTTTGTTCATCTCAATTCTCAAGGTCTGATGCACTCAAAAAACATTTATTGATTCACGAGGGTAAATCATACAATGGCGTATCTCTCATAATTTGATAATTTGCATTGAATATTTTTTCTAGGTAAATTTCCCCATCAGTGTCTGGATTGTGGCAAGAGTTTTCGAACCAAATCCAGTTTAAAAGTTCATGAAAGAATCCACACGGGTAAGTGCTGATATATAATCACAATAACAGACAATTCCGAATTTATATCTATAACAGTGTATAACTATGATCAATTGAAATCTGTTTTTTGTAGGTGAGAAACCTTATGCATGCTCATTCTGTGAATACCGCTCTACGCAAGCACAAAATCTGAGCAAACACATCAAACAACGGCATAGAAATAAACTATAGACACAACGTACTATTTGCACCTAATCATCGGAACGATTATCGAGAATCTTGCATGTATATACCAACATCAAAATACGTGATAAATGGCAGATTTTCTCACAGCAATGAAATCCCTACTAAAGAGCTGGATGTTGGCGACAGTGGTGATGGGATTTTTAAATTTATTTAAACGACGTCATGTTACTTTACTTGTCCATTATAACGTACATGTAACAGAAGAAAAACACAGCTCATAAATGATTTGAAGAATACTTGCTGCCGCCAATGTGAACTAGATCGAATTTGCAAACATACGATGAAAATGAATTACAAAATATATCGAATCGCATAGAATTAAATCAAATGCAACAAAAATTAGAAAAAATGGGAAGAAATAAGCAATGGATTGCTTTTAAGCAATAATAATTAATAATAAAGTTAATAATTGTATCCTTTTTGCTTTGTTTTCGACTTTATCATCATTGTTTCTCTTCAATTTTTATATATTTTTTAATATTTGAATAGATGTGAAAAGTTGTTGATGCGAAAAAGTGATATAAATGATTCAATCGTACACAATATCACAATGTCAAATAACAAATATATATTGTTCTAATTCCTGATTTGTGCATGCTCATTTATCTTGCGAAAATACACAAAGTATGGAAATGAAAGTGCCATTTCTTGTGGTTAATTCATCTGTTGTCCTTTTGTGTCAACAGTAGTTCAAAATCTCTTGAGGGTATGACTGAGTTGGGGTGTGAAACGTAAAGATGCCATTTATTTACTTATGAATGAAAACTGGCGAAACAAATTTATTAGTTTTTCCCTCGTCAAAGTTTCTTTATGAGCAGTTGATGAGTTTCTGTATAAATCCATGATCCCTGACCCTTTTCAAAGATGTTACATTATGATGAGAGAGAGAGGTGTTATCAAATCATCTAGATGACCTTCGAACATTTTATGGAAATTAAATTTCATTTTCCAATGGAATTTAATAGGGAAAACTATATGTCAATCGACACATAAAATTTCACCACTTTTTAGTTCTACCTCCTTTAGTTTGGTATAATCCAATGCAAATGATTGTGATTATTTAATGCACGACCATGATGGCATTTGGTTTTATTACTTATGCTCACGTGCCGCAAAGATGAGATACGAGTCACCCAATTTGGCAGCGCCTCTTCATCGCAACATTTCGATTTAAGCAAAAATTAGTGACAAAAATCGTTATCTCTCCAATGCGCTTTTAATTCAATACTCGTTTACTGGAAGCATACTGCCAGTGATGTGAAATAAATCGTATTATCCGCATTTGGAGCTGTTCGAATGAACGAAGACCAACGACGACGAGTCAGAATGCAAAATAGAATGGGGATGATAGACATACATACAAATACACCCAAAACCCTCAAGGTTGATGAAAGTATTATGATACGATGCAGAAGAGAAATTTAAATCAGTGGTCTCGAGCAAAGAGCCAATTGTTCGATTGATATCTGAATACACGTTAATTCTTCATCAACGTTTCGAAGCATTCGAGTGTAAACGGCTTTATGTGTAACACTTTTTCATCTAAAGAGACAGAGATGTTGAGTAGTCAGTATTGCTATTCGGTTTCTGTGACAACCTGACAACCACTGTCGCGACCAATGTAGTCATTTGTATCATTCTGTCCGAATGGTGTTCATTCGAATTTCTAAAGATAAACTTTTTTTCTGTATCCAAAAACAATGCGAAAATAAAGCAAGCAACTGGCGACAATAGAATACATTTTTTTCACTCTTAAATCCCTCACTTAAAACCCAATTAGAAATTTGTTGATGAAGATCTTGACATACGTTGGCATAATCTGCATTCGAATCAGTAACCACTGGCAACAGCCGAATTGTATAGCTTGATATTAGTACGATTTTACCTTTTGTGGTGGAAATTCCAAGTGAATGCGAAAAGTTTTGTCTGCATTTATCAGATAAATTCGACATCTAATTACAGTTTCTACCAAAACTTTTCATCTCAATTTTAGAATTTCGAGCAGCTCAGCAAAATGTGTGCACGCGTTTTTTGAGGGTGCTATGGTCACACGCTCATTAATCATTATCAATTAAAAATCGGTATTTATCGGCACACTCAAGTCAACCATAAACATTTACCTCAGCAAATTTATTTGGTTCTACGCTCTATCAAATGTTGTGGTTTGGCACAGAAATTCGCCCAAAATAAATCGGCTTATTGTACGGTTACAACAATATCCCATTTTCGTAGCATGTTCATAGAGAAAGCATTTGCTTCGGCATGAATTTTCACACAATTTTATGCATTTGATGCGCTTAACTGATACCATTCGTTTTAAGTCAACGAATCAAATATCAGAAGCAAAAGAATTTTCAATTTGTCTGGTTCTCGACAAACAACTCAACTCGAGACATGAAAAATCAATGTGGCTCATTTTCTGTTCTTCTTCTTTTCATTTTAGTTTAACTTTTGTTATCACATTTCACATAGAAAAAAGGCTTGGCAAAACAAAAGCGTCGCAACAAGATGAGAGATGTCATTTAACTTGTCGCATTATGTAATAAATAATGAGCGCCGAGATTACCATGTTAATCGCAGAAAGAATGAATCTCAGATTGTGAAAGAGATAGACAGTCTCTATTTGATACTCAGAAATGACAATTCAAATAATATAAACATGGCCAATGACGTTTATTTTACTTTAAAAACCATGACGAAAAATCAGAATGAAAAAGTGGAAGTCTTGAAACTATACAAGATATGATTATGATAAATTTTGTGTGTCACCTGTGTGTCACCTTTATCATTTTATGGTCTTTATGCGGTTTACACAGTACCATTATTATGTAAATATAAAGTGGAAAACCTGAAATAGGTTACTATTTTGCATTGGCCTAAATTTTACATTTGCAATTTACACTGTGATTTTATGAACGCGTATAACATGAACTTTCTACCGAAAAAAAGACATAAGATAAACGAGAATCCGTAATTTTCGGTGTGACACAAAAGAAAGTGAGTTGGTCGTTTTTGTCTTAAAAGTAGAATAATGCTTACGGTTGACGTAATATACAGCGGCGAATGTTTATCATAAATTCTGTCATTATCGCAACAATGCCATTCAATTGTACGAAAATATGATGGCAATTCATATTTCCTTCCTACCAACATACATTTATCGTGATTCTTAGTGTGAGGAGAAATGATATTGCGGGGAAAACGAACTGTGCTGCAGTGCGCATGAACACATCGGGATGAATGTCTGTTTTGAGTGAAATTTCCATTTTGAGCAAAATCTGACTGGTGTATATTCAAGGTAAAACGAATTCGAATACCTTTCAGCCAGAGCAGTTCAAAAACAACACTTATAGGGTGCGGATCTATTGCACAGCAGCTTTAGATGAGTTATTACAAATAACGAAGAATTTTGCTACTTTTGAAAGTGTACACTCACTGAGTTTCCTTCAAACTCCAAGTCATCGACGGAGAGAAGAACGAAACAAACCCGCTATAGACGGAAATGAGAAAGCGATAACTTGATGGTTTTCTTCTGCTCAGCAGTGGCTGATGCATAAATTGGTATAGCGAGAATTTAATGAAAGTATCTCTTTTATGGTTTCCAATAAAAGCACATGTGCCATCGATGATATTATGAATTTTTGTTTTCTTTTTTGGCCCTAAAGAAACCCATGAACAGCATCGTTTTTTTCAATCATAATTATCGGTTGAATCTTTACACCATAGAAAAGTCACGGAGAATTTCAATATAGAGAATTTCATTATTGAAAATATCTGATACCGATTTTCCGATAAAAAGCATCAATTTTCAGTTACATTTGATTGAGGCAATTTTGCATCTTCATTTTACAGTAATAAGCTTTCATGTCAGCCGTATATGTAGACGAAAGTATGCAAAATGACTTGAATGAATGTGGAAAGCGTGATGCGAAAGAAGGGTGACTGATATGTACCATATTCATATTGCACACAAAAGACAACACACAATTTCCGTTGCATGAGCAAATTTTTATCCGTAAATTAACTGATGTAATGCTCTAAATGTGTTGTAATATTCGCCTTTACACCATATGAAATGTAACAAAATGAACAATTTCTTTTTTTCTCGCTCCGCACACATTGGAAAGAATGCTTACCAAGATGGGTATCATATATATGTTTTGTCGAATGCACATTTTTGAGAAAACCATAACAATAAAAATAAAAAAAGGAGGCGAGAAAAAAAAAGACTGGAAGGGCGTTCACTATACTAGAATCAACCGAAATTGGTTTGGATTTACCGTAATTCTTTCTTTATTTTTTTTTTTCAGGCTAAAAATATACGTTGACTAATCCCATTTTAGTCGGTGGTACTTTTTACCAACCAAAAACCGAATATTTGGATGAATGTTTTTTTTTTTAGGTGAATTCATACAAGAGAAAATGGTTTGAAAAAAATGTGAAGCCATACAAGGATAATTTTGAAAATGTGATCTAAAGAGAGCATTCATATGTTCATTTAATTAATGTGACCGCTATGAATTTGATATTCGTCATGTTTGAAATTCAGTGGCAATTGGCATTCATCAAATATTCGGCATGAAAATTTAAATATGAGTGTACGTGTCATTGCATATCAATTCCAATTAAATGTGAAAACCATCGACCATAATACATTTGGATGCTATCGATTTCCTTGTATCCATACACAGACATACACTAGATATATGGCACATTAAAATGTTTCCATAACAATAAGATGTATTAAAAATGTGAAAATGTTGTCTCGGTTGCACACTGTCAATCAGGATTAAAATTACGTATTCCAATCAATCATTCAGTGTCAATGGTAGCCACACACTACAATGCACCACATTTGCATATTGGCATTTGGCAACACGCTGCGAACTATATTGATACCGAGAGGCATTTTTGACATTTGATAGCGACAAATTCCATAATTCTCTTTGAACATATCAATATTGGACCGATTTGTTTTGAATTAGAAAGCAAAATGTTCAATCATGGGCTAAAGTATGCTTCAAATGTTTTCTAGGTGACTCAATCCTATTTAAAAAAAATTCAATTGCAATCTAGATGTTCGAATTCATCGTCAGTTGTCAAAGTGTCGCATTTATCAAAGTCATTATTTTAAAGTCTATACCTTGTGTGCTCCGTATTCCGCATAATTTCCGTCGTCTAGAATTTAATAAAGCAATATTCATCATAATATTATTTGTATACTTGTCGTGTAATACGACATTGCTATAAGGTCTCGTTAGTCACATTGATGCGATTCTATTGTTGATTTTACTCTGTCATTTCGTTTTCCCCCAAAAAAATGGTGCACATTAATTTCGTTCGTATGCAAATGAAGCATCAAACCCAAAGTGTTCACTTTTGGGTTTTTTGAAATTTGAAAGACGCCTTTTATGCTCATTGCCGTATAAAGTACAATATAACATATTAATAAAGTCGAACAAACAAAATTATGTTATTCCAATGGTTTTCGGAAAAGTTTTAATGCGAACGTTTTTGTTGTTTACTGCCATTGGGGTTTTTTGATTAATTTAAATGCATTTTGTCATGTTTCTATACATCTTTGACATGAGATCCATTTTCAAATGAATCCGAGTCCGATCAAATAATGCGTATTTACGTGTCTGTAAAGAACAATATTATTTTGACATTTGAGAAAATCCAATGTTGTATTGAATGGATTGAATGAGAGCGAAAGAGTGAAATGAAAACCGGTTCAAACAAGGAGGGATAGTGATGGCAGTAAATAAATTGCACATCGTCTAAAATATAAATATCAACATCGGTGTTTGTACTTGTTTGGGGTTAATTGAATTTTTCGAAAAATGACATTTTAAATACGATGTCGCGCCGATACCGTGCTGTACTAGAACGATGTGATGTCAAAGTGAATGAACGACTCCTTTAAAAAAAAACACTTGCATTTCGGGATGTTTTTTTCTTGGTTTGGTAAACATTGTACGGCGCCGCTGCTGGCATTCTACATGTTGTTTGTTTGATGTCGGTGCTTTGACATATCTCAATGTGTTGTTGCAAACACCGTAAAAGGATGTGCAATGATTGCGTGTTTTGTCACTGTTTTGTCGGATTTTTATTCCAACGACACAAATGAGGGTCTATCAATTGGTATAATAAAACATAATGCCTTTATTGTGTTTATTCTCTAAATTCATCTTGCATCGTTTGACGGGTCCGTTTTTCTCATTCGATTTTAAAAGGATCTTAATCGGAATATAAAAGCAATTTATATTCATAAATTCACACAACGAGCACATATGTTTCAACTAATGCCACACACAAGAAAAATAAACAGATTTGTGCATAGGGTGGTGTGTCATCATAACACTTTGATACAATTTTTTTAACATTATCCTGTTTCACAAAATATTTGACAATTTTTTTCAATTTTTTTCAACTCTCTTATACACGTACGTACGAACTGTATTTTTTCTTCGTTTATTATGAAAAACGCCCTGCATACATCAGCAAGCAACTTAACAACAAATCGATTGTAGTCGTTGCAACACATGGATTGTATTTATTCATTTTTGTCATCGACATTAGCAACAAAATAAACTCGTTGGCACGATTCAGCATTCGTGCTTGACACCATGTTTTTTTTTCGCTGTCGTTGATGTTGAATGTTGATGCATAAAATATCATTTATCGTCATCTTTCATATTCATGGCAACTTATGGAGAGAACCAAAAATTACACATGCATTCGTATAACACACATAATGATGAGAGACAGCACAACAGCAGTACTACTGTTGCCATCAAGAAACGAAACATGACACATTCACACACACACACGAACATGATTCAGTCCATTCGCTCGTCGTGACAAACTTTTGCAAGATATTTCTTATTTTTTGCTTTATTTATGATTATGGATTTTTCTTCGTTCTTTTTCATCATTAACAAACTTGCCACTGTGCACATTTCGGATCTCTCGACAAAGTTTTTTCTTGTTTACAAACAAAACGATTGCATTTGAAATTGGAGAAGAAAAAAAGAACAGAAAAACTGAGATAAAAACGGGAATTTTGAATTTATTTCCCTTCCACAAAGATTTGTACATTTCTCGAAAAGGTTTACTATTGCAGTGCACGATAGTTATCCCCATATAATATTGGGAATGTATATAATTTGGAAAAATGGCGTTCGACCATGGATAATTAATGCATATTTCGTTCAATGAATTCATTTGAAATGGATTTCGTGTGTAACATCCGGAAAAAAGAACGGCCAATTTCACAAATTTATTCAAATAATTGAATTAAGTTGCAAACACAGTTCTGTAATTCAATTAATATGTATTCGCTTCTATTCTAATGGTGATGCCACATAGAACATAAATAGAAGGATTAAAGTTGGCATACGATCGGCCAACGAGTGAATGAAAAGTGTTGTAAAACCACTTGTTGATGGTTCAATGTAGAGAAGCGAACTTTTCTTTCTTTAACACCCGCTTCATCATTCATTATATGGCAAAGTCGAAAGTGTCTTGTCTACATATTTCTCGCTTCCATTCGATAGTTATAAAAGAAAAGAAGTTTCAAGAAGATGTTTCCGTTGAGCGAAATGATGTTGATGTGTTCTATATGTTGACGTAAAGAAAAGAGATAGACAAAATACTAAGCGCGAACAAAGAAAGCGGAAAATCAGCAAAACTCAGTCAATGATTGAATTAAATACATGATGCCATTCGAATTATGCACATCACATACCGAGGCGCGTTCATTTATCGTTCGTATCATTTATCGGGCATTCGCTCATACGATATGATGTTTACAATGATACGAATGAATGAGAGGATTCCAGCTCAAGCGATATTACTAAGTGCAAACGGAGTGGCTAGACGGAACAATGAACGAACGTAACATAAAAAAATTGATGTTCGCCATTGCGTCGCGACTGACTGGCGCTTTTCATTAATAAATGATAGACAATCATAACGCTGCTTGGATCCAACTTCATTGAAATGAATACTACGCCTAATGCAGACAAACAAACTATCCCAAATGGCTGCATGGGATACAGCATCACACAATGGGTATTTGGCACGAAATGGTACAAACATTTCAGGCAACCACTTTACATCGATGAACTGCGTATTTCACGATCTCTTGCTCGACATTTTTCAAATGCAAAGGACAAAGCTGCTTAGTCACTTGCCAACGCTCGTCGAGTTGGGAAAGTGCACAGAACTATTTGAGAAGCGTGAACACAATACAAAATCAGAAGCAAAAGATGACGATGAAAAAACAAAATGGAAAATCACGAACAACCCGAAACACACTTCGACTGTGCATGGGAAGAGAAAAATCAAAAGAGAAATAAAAAAGAATCGAAACGAAAGAACTTTGCTTGTTTAAGAGTGCTGAAACAATAAAAGTTCACCGGTCGTCGTTGCTTTAGCTCTTTTTAAATGATCCGCTTTTTTTAACCATTAAACTTTTTCACTTATTTAATATTGTCTACGAGTTTTCATCATTGTCCAAACGCCAAACCGTTTAATATCCAATATTATTCCAAAAACATCTTTTGACTCACCATTTTTTTTTTTCAAAGCGTACAGTCAGGCGTCCTTTTTCATCGATAAAATGCTTTTAAATTGCGGCAGTTTTTTTCCATTGCAAACGAATGAATGAATCTGTTTTATTTTCATAACGCGTTTTTCGATGACTCTCTGTCTCTCTTTATTGAAGTCATTTAAAGTCAAAACAATAAATGAAGTTTTCAAGGATGCTTAGCACGAAACATTGCACATTCTCCATGGCAGAAATGATGATTGCCAACAATTTTCTATCCTCATAAACGTTGCGGACTTTATTTTGTTTTCGGTGTATATCATTGGTCTTAATGACGCTGCTTTTTTAGTCAAAACCAAATGAAATTAACCAGAATACAGTTCATGGTCTGTGAGCTTAGGAATTTTCATTTCGAACAAAACCCGTCCATTGATCATTGATGCCAGTTGTTATTATACCAACAATTGAAAGAGAATTCAATGGATTTCTTTTTTTTACCAATTGAAAAGACATTTTTTTTTCAAATATCTGTTGAATTTTTGGCATCTCTTGCGATATTGATCGATTTCTGCAATTTTATTTTCATAATTTTTTTAGACTTTTTTTTTTGAGAAAAGAACCCTACAAAATCTTTCCTTAACACATATTTTACTCTCCGCTCCGTTGCATTTTTTGATATTTTGCAGAAAATATGTAGCCAAAACTGGACAAGCAACACTTTACTGACTTTGAGCACCAAGCATGTTAAGCCAAGAAAAATACTATTGATTATCTTTATCAAACGTCGAACAAATTTATAGCAATAAATAAGCGCATTTAGTTGTCGGGAGATTTGTGTCTCAAAATCGAATGAAATGCAGCAATAATTAATCGTGTAGACGATATGTTTCGCTGCTTATGGCAATTTGCTACCAGTGAAAGGGAGTCGAAGATAACTAAACAAATGACGAATAATATCGAAATCGACATAAATTATGGACCTTTTTTCCAATAGAAGAATTAATCGAGAAATAAATTGCACACCAGACAAGGAGCTTTCAAGTTTATCAAAAAGCAATTTGCAAAGGAAGCGATATTGAATGAGCATTTAATAATGGATAGATTATTTCCAAGAGCAATAAAATACAGATAATTAAATTCGTTTAAAGAGTATGTTCACCTTGAAATCTTGTACGTGGACAATTTCCTTTTCTCATACTAATTTCCTTCATTTGAAAAAACATTTATTTCAATTCAAAAACAGTAGAATTTCAAAACAGTTTTAACTTATAGGTGTTCAAATGTCGATCGTAGATAATTTACAAACATTTGAAGTTTGAATTTTTCAAATTTATCAAAAAAACTTTTAAGTTTTCTGTCGAAAAGTTTTGTTCACATTTGAAATGTCCTCATATCATTTGCAATTAAAAATGCAACGATTGATACGGAAGATAAATTCAAAGACATTCGAATCGAGTATAAAATATTCTTCAAGTTAACTTTTGTTGACCAATTTAAAAGACAAAATTTTGTTTCGGTATTTGGCCAGTGGTCGAAATAAATGAATCAAATATATTAGTTTTTAGGTAATTAAAATAGTTTTATGAATGTTATTCCATTATTCAAAAACCAAAATCTAGAGTCGAACATATGCAAGTGAATTTCAAGGGGCATCATTATTTATTACTTTTAGTTATGATACATAGGATACCTTGGTCTGTTTTTTTAATATAGTTCTACTCTTGATGGAATGTCTTACATTTTCGAAAAGAAAGTTTTTCTAATTATTTTGTTATTGAGTGAATACTCAACGAAATTAAATATTGGAATGTGCGTTGGTTCTTTGCTTGGTCTCCTTTAAAAGGATGTGAAATACACACCAACTCTTCAGTTGTAATCAGAAATTGAAAGTGAACGTTCACAATGAAATCAACCGATTTATTGAAACGATATTTGCGTATACTTGGAGTGTTACCTCTAGTCATCTCAAAGCGCGGATGGAATTTAAACATTGTTGTTATTCTTTTCTTCTACACATCCTGCCTTCTGACAATATTGTCATTTTTTCGTTTTATCGCATACGATGCTCAAATATTCAGAGAATATGTCGAGTGTTTTTATTACGTGATGCATGATTCTGTGATGCTGTCTTGGTACACCGTGTATTTGATGCAACGCAAAAATTATGCATTCCTTGTCACTGAATTGGACACAATTGTTAAGAGAAGTACGGTAAATTATTTTCTGTTTTTGGATCCAAAAATAAATGTCAATTTTTTTTCTTTGAAAAAGGAGCTTCGAATCTATTGACCAAAACGATGTACGAAGAAATGGATAGTAAAGTTGAAAACTTGATAAAAGCATCGCATATAGCAGTGGTTAATGTTTTGTCACCACTTTTTATGTTTCCAACAATTATACCTTCTCTTATAAAATATTCGTTGTACCATACCGAAGATTCGTTGAAATTGATCTATCCGGGCAGTTATCCATATAACCATAAAGTGTTATGGGGTTATTTATTAAGTGCAACAATGCAAGTGATAACGACAATGATATCGGCGATATTTTTCGTTTCAACATTTTCGTTGACGGTTGGACTTTGTCAATTTGTGGCCGCATTTATTACGGACGTTGAAATACACATAAAACAAATGAATGAAACACTTCGCGGCGAAGGAAATGTTGACATGACCATGAACAAGAAAATCGCAATGAAGAAAAATGTCAGCGCAATTATACAATTTTATTTGGAGGCTAAAGAGTGGGTGTTCAACTTTCGTATGTAGTATAGAAAACAATATTAATTTTAACATTATCTTTTTGTTCGCATTTAGTTTTACGAATCGATTTACAGACGCGCATAGTGGCATTATTTTTGCATATCTTGGATTTACTGTGGTTTCTTTTTGTCTATTGTTTGTGCAAATGCGGGCTGTAATTGAAAGTTAATAATTTTTCCGAAATTCCAGATATCAATCGTGTCTTTTTTTTCATTTCAGTCACTTGTCGCCTTTGATATTTTAAGCATTATGCAAATTTTGTCAAATTTATGCTTGATTTTGATCTGGCTATTCTTTTTCTGTTATTATGGAACGTATATCACACAAAGATTCGAAGATGGTGCCGTTGGTGGTTATGATATCACATGGTATGTTCTGCCAATAAATGTTCAAAAAGATTTTCCATTATTCATTGCTATGGCTCAAAACGAAATCTATCTTCGTGGAAAAGCTGGAACAAAAGCTTCCTTGGAAGTTTTCATGTCGGTAAGTAGTATACGGAACATATATCATTTGTTTTACCTAATACTTTGTACTATCTTCATTTTGCATTTATAGATTATGAGGTAAGTTGAAAAAGTTTCTCTATATCGTAATTTAATTACAAGAATAATAATATGTTTTTTTTCATTGTCTTTGTCTATTTTTGTCAATTCATCAAAAAGCCGAACCTTCAGTTATGTGACTGTCCTCAAAGAGTTCTATTAATGACACAAGCAAATAATACAATTTATTGAATTTGTAATACAATTTATTTTGCAATGTAATTCTACTTGGTGAAAAAAATAAAGAATTTGGGTGTAAAAAAGACAGTCGGTTCTTAATGAATATTTTTTGTGTAATTAACTTTAACTGGTGTAACTATATTTTTTTCGTTGAAAACACGTTTTTGAAATACGAATTTCCTTCTATGTTGACCATAAATTATATTTTATGTTTATAACACATTTTTTGATGGACTATGGCCTAAGCATTTATGTCACTCATTCCAGAGCAGAACATTAAATGACCACTTTAATAGTATTCACTTTGGTAATAATATTCAGCATATTATGCATATTTAAAAAAGGACCATTCCCAACAGTTCCATCATCATAAACATTGAACGCTTTCTTTGGTTCATTTTATACAGCTTTTTTTTAACGGACACCACACTTTTTTGGTATAATATAAAAAAAAAATAAAAAAAATGTACTCACAAATCCTTCAAAGAGGATTGAAGCCACAGCCAATCCGTAAAAAAAATCATCGCTTCTCAATCTTGGAAAAAGAAAAATTTCATAAATGTTCTGCGATCTAACTAGCAAGAACTTCTGATGACTTCAATGTTTTTAACAATGTCTTTTATTCACACTTTTTTATATTTCGGAATTTATATTTTATAAAAAAAATATTTACTCAGTTTGATATTTAAATAATTTTGACGAAAACCATACCATTTTCACGTCAACATCAATTAAAAATTAAACCTGTTAATTTTTTCGATTTTTTTCAAACACGTGGAATTTGAAAACAGTTTTTATAGACAGAAAAAAACAGATATTTATTAGACTGAGGTATTAATTTTTCAGCAATATAGCTGTCATAGCTGTGGAAGAAGGACGTCAATTTTTCATATAACGAGTGAGTTAGCTCATTTTTATGTTGGAACCAATAAAAAATGTATAAAATCACTGGCTAACTTTTTGGCATTGTTCTTTCTATTACTAAATAATTGAGGTCGTTTGTATCATTTTTATATAATGAAAAATGTGAAAAATGAAGATTTGATGTAAAAAAAGTTCCGATTGTAATTTTTTTTTGTTTCATATGTCGCAGATCTAACAAGTTTTCCGAGGAAAATCTTCCCTTCGACTTTGGCATTCATAAATTTTGACGATAAAACATCTAATAGCAGTAATTTCTTTGATTGCGTAATTAAAAATACTGTAGTGGATAATACAATCATTGAATTACTTAAAAACACCAAGGAAGTATGACCATAGGAAAAATGTTCTTCATTTTTTTCACTACATTAGGTTAATTAGTTCATTTTGACATTCCATCAAAATTCAAAAGCATTTAAAAATAAAGTGACTTTATTTCGATGAAATGCTAATTGCACATATAACTGCTATACTATAAAAGTCCATGGCAAGATCCGTAAGTGTGTACTTTTATGTGTGTGTGTGTGTGCAATATTATATCTACAAGATTACTCTAATTTTTTCCCGAAATACAGAGCAATTAAAACACATTTGATTGACATTTGAAATGGACTAGATCCAATTTAATTCTCCAATTTTTAAATTGATCCGTTCATTTTCATAATGGTTTTCATGTTGATAAATATAAAAAATTGCATTTTTACAAAAATCGAGCTCGGATTGCCTAAATTAGTGACAATTATTACTAATTTTCGTCAATTTAACTTTTTTTTTCTCAAAATTCCTTGAATTTGTATACATTTAAATAGAGCATACTTTTCGTGCTGAATCTTCAGTTGAAGTCCGTCGTCTGAAGTGAATTGAGTCTTTTTCACAATGAAGTCTATCAATTTATTGAAGCATTATTTACGTTTATTCGGTATTTTGCCAATTCTCACAGAACAAGGATGGAATTTAAGCATTATTTCGAATTGTATTTTCTATGCAATCTGCCTTCTGTCTCTCTCTTCCACATTATACTTTTTTACATGCACCGCGATTACGTTCAGCGATTACGTAGAAAGTTTTTATTACATACAACATTTTTCGCTAATGCTCTCGTGGTATTCGGTTTATCTTTTACAAAAAACCAACTATGCTAAGCTCGTCGTTGAATTGGATGAAATCATTGAGAAACGTACCGTTAATTTTTTATTTAAATGTGTTGGGATGGGGTGTTAATTTCAAACTTATCTAAAATAGGTGCTACACGTACGACGGCTAAATTGATGTACAAAAATGTTGACGATAATATTGAATCACGAGCAAAATCGTCACATTTAGTGGTTGTGAATATGCTAAGTCCAATGTTCATTGTACCGGTAATTCTATTTTCTTTCATCAAATACGCGATGCACCATACCGATGACTCTTTTGATCTACTTTATCCAGCATCGTAAGTTAATTGTACTTAGTTCATGAGTGTGTTAAATTTTCATTTTTTTCTTTGATTTTTTTGTTGTCACTGACAGTTATCCATTTAATTGGCAAACTCTCTCGGGTTATTTCGCAAGTGCAATACTACAGACCACATCGGTTTATGCTTCGGCCAATATTTTCGTATTCACATTTTCGATGACGCTTGGTTTTTGTCAATTTGTCACAGCTTTCGTCACGGACGTTGAACTTGATATAAATCAATTGAATATAGATGTTTTGGCTGATAAAAATGAAAAAATGAAAGAAATCCAACTGAAGCGTATGATTGGCGAGATTTTTCGATTTTATTTGGAAGCAAAAGAGTAAATTTTCAACTTTTCATTTAATATTTGTTGTTAATAAAAACTATTATTATTCCAATAATTCAGATTCACGACTCGATTCACGGATGCTCATGCTGGCATTGTTTTTTCGTATCTTTGCTTTACAATTGTTTCGTTTTGCTCACTATTCCTTCAAATGAGCGCTGTAATTGAGCTCAATGCTTCGAAAAAGTCAAAGATTTAATGTGTTTAATTTTATTTTTCATTGCAGGCGCTTGTCGCTATGAATTTTTTGGGCGTATTCCAAATATTGGCCACTGCATTGATGATCGTGTCTTGCCTTTTCTTTTTCTGCTATTATGTATATTCACAATTGACTTAATTACTTTAAATCAATTTCATATTATAATAATTTCACATTAACTATTCAAATCACAAGGGAACTTTTGTTACGCAACGTTTTGAGGATGGTGCATTTGATGCATATAATATTCCCTTTTACATGCTCCCAATAAATGTCCAAAGAGACTTTCCTTTGTTTGTGGCTATGGCGCAGAAGGGAATTTTCCTTAGAGGATATGCTGGAACAAAGTGCACCTGTGAATTGTTTAAAAAGGTAATCCTGCTATCAAAATTGTAATTTCGTTCCGATTTTTTCAGTTTAATCCTGATCTTCGATTATAGATCCTGAATACCACATGTGAGTGCTTACTTGAACACGTTCCAAAAAGCAGATATATACTTATAATTTACTCTATTCTAGGGTCTTACTTCATGATTTTGAGAACATTTTATTAAAATATGTTTTATTCAATTACTATCAACATCTCCTGTTGTTCAATATTTATTACGTGTTACTTAGTGCAACACAAAAATTAGTTCTCAAGAAAAATACATAATGAAAATAGAACTGCACATAATTGAAATACGTGTATTACTGTGTGCGATATTAAATATAGAGCAATGACATATTTGGTTGCGAATCTAAAGTGCTCACTCAAAAGATAAAGTGTCTTTAATGATGATACTATAACGAATGTTTTCAAATGACTTTAAAAACAAAACTAAATAAAATCGAAAACAAACTCAACTCTCTTCTTTAAATTTATACATTCTGCACACTCACTCACTAGGTAGATTTAATTGATAATAACTTAACAATGGCAAAACAAAAATATTAAATCTGCAATAAAAATTGGCATACTTTTGATTCGACTTTTAGATATATCATTATAATCATTTTCAAAAGTTTGATCTTAATGAATATGATAAACTTTAATGTAAGTAAAACTACATTACTCTTACCTTGATTTTATTTTATTAAAAAGATATTGGCTTTGAAGTTAAGGCAAGACGTTACCGATAATCTGTACATTAATTGATTGGTGTAGAATTTTATTGGGTGTATAAATTAATTTTGATCGCTGACAATTAGATGTCGCCACTTAAACTTGTATGAAGTTTGACAGTTGAATCCAATTGCATTTTGTACATGTGACATTTGCCAATCTAATTCAGAGCAGAAAGATTTATTTTTGACACAGTGTCATTATTTTCTGATCGATTCAAAATGAGCGATGAAAAAGTGTTTTTCTGTCTGGTCTCCTTTGGTTCAATTTTTTCACTTTGAATAAAGTGAAAATACATCTAAAGGTTATAAAATGTTGCAGGAGACGAGACCTCTCATTCGCCACAGAGAATATTGAATTTGGTGAAAAAGAAGTGGTGAATTTGTTGAAAAACTGTGAACTCACCAAAAAAAATTGAATGATGGGCTGTTGGCATTTTAAATTCGATAAAGATGCATGAAAATGCATCAGAAAACATCAGAAGCATTAAATATATGCGAATCAATCCTTTTAAGACTTTTATAATGAGGTAAGACCAAAGGAATTTTGTGCCATACCAGTTGAATCCAAAACTAGTTGTAAGACGTTTTTCACATTTTGGCACAATGTTCCAAAAATAGGAGAGAAAGGAATTTTTGTATCGTATTGTAACTGGAAGTGAAGAGGGCATGTGCTACGATAACCTCAGGCATAAAAGTGAGCGTTCAATCCCACACAATCATCAAAATCGATTGCATAGCAGGATTTTGATGATTTCTCGGTAATGCTCATTATTTGGTGGGATTAAAGTGGTGTGGTGTATAATGAGCTGCTGAAACCGGGTGAAACTGTCACGGGGGATTGGTATCGACTACAACCAATACGTTTGAGCAGATTACTGAGAGAAAAATTGAGAAAAACTGCGACAAGAAATAGTCGAAGGATTTATCAAAATTTGACATATTTCAAACATCGCAAAAAAAAAGATAGGGGACTCTGGTCGGGGTGAGCTTGATCACCCCCCGTACTCTCCAGACCTTGCCCCTTCTGACTACCACTTGTTTCGATCAATGCAAATGGGCTTGTCTGAGATATCGTTTCGAAATTCTGAGGGAGTGCGAAAATGGGTCGATCAATGGATAGCTGGAAAAGATGAGGAATTCTTTCGACGCGGAATCGACAAACTGCCAAGAAGATGGGCCGAAGTCATAGCTAACTATGGGCAGTACATTGGTTAATGTACTCATTCTTATTATTTTTAAATAAATGTTTCCTTTCACCAAAAAAACGATCAAAATTAATTTATACACCCAATATTTCGTGTGTAAAATGTTTTACCTTTATAAATTTTGCTTTTAAAATTTACGTTTAGAAAACGATGCATCCGTTGTTTTGTGCCAAACTGGATTTGATAAACAATTTATATTTACTCCTACTTGTATGTAATTTCGAATTTCATTTCACTTAATTTTTCACAACATTATTTTATAGTTTTATGCCAGTTTTACTAATGGATAATAGTTTGTGCACCAACTTTAAAATGTTTATGTCATATTTTGTGATGCGCATTTAATTTAAATAATAAAATGGTAGCTTGCATGAAAATGGTTCTTAATGCAAGTTTCCAACGACAAATGACACAATTCAAAACATTTTGATTTGTTTGTCCTCCAATTTATTTTAGTAATTGTAGTCACTGTTACTGATTTGGTTTGACCTGGAAAAACTTTTTATTGTCCAGTAACGATTTTCTAACCGTAAATTATATATTCGTTCAAATAAAAGTAAAAGCAAAACATTTTTCGGGTAATGATGAAGCAAAAGTAACGGAAAACTACTTTCCATTCACAAAATGGTTTGCATTGAAACTGGCAACTGGAAAATTTGTGTTTTTTTCTTGCCAAATTAGGAAATCGAGTTTTTGTGTAATGGTTTTCTTTGTGATGCTGTGGGGTGTGCACTTTTGACATAGTTCTTTTACAGTGTGTCAGTATGTGCACAATAGAATTGCACTAAATGTGCATCATTTACATTACCATTTCGCTTTCATCACGTAGAAAGTGTGGAGTCATGCGAAAACACTCAACACAATGTCAACTTGTTTGGTTAGTGGCATGTGTAGTTAGTCACCCAAAAATGTGTGTGCATGCATGTGTGTGTGTGTGTGAACGAGTTAAATTCACGCTGAATGGTGTGTTTATGCACAAGAGACATTTCAGTGTGCATTTCGGATTCCATTGCTACTCAGGAGTACTTTTCTATTGGATGTACGTGTGGTGTGTTCCATATCTGTTCTACATCTTACTGTAGAGATAACGGTGTGCTTTATACTTTATCATTTTATATGTATGGTCTTGTTGATAGGATTCAAATATGCTGACATGAATAGTTTATCTTGAATTTCCATTTTTATCGTTTTTTGCTTTTCAGTTTAATTCGGACTTGAAGTGAAGAATGCAATATTCACATTTTCAAAACTCGAACTGTCATATACGCTATTAAGTGCAATCTCATGTTCCGAATCATCATAAGAACCTGACAGTATAAATGGCAGCAAAGCATAGAAAAAAGTGAAGACCACGGTTAGATTACACGATATTGCGATTAAATTTTCAAACATCGTCTTCTACTTAAGTGAAGTGAAAAGAACATAATTCCTATCCTTAGCTTCGATTCATGGGATCAAGCAATAAGTAAAAGGATTGTATGTTATAAATCCGAATACGAATCATCAGTTCACCTAATGAGCCATTGTATAATTTGAGATCCGTATTGCTTATTGACCCAAATTGCACCAAATCTATAACTTTTTACAATTTAAAGTATGTCAAACCAACTGAAGAAAGTCTCTTCGATTCAATCATGTTTTTTTTCTTCATTGAATGAATAAGAATCGATATTATTCCTGAGTGACGTTCGCATCAGATCTGTACCCTCGAAACTTTGACTGATTTATTATTCTTGAAAATAATACACAAATGGAAGTGCTTTTATTATATCAAAATATGACCATGATGAATTTTAAAAAATATATGATAAAATGATATCTTCTTCTCAACGGTTGAAAATCCAAGACGATAAAGCAAATAAAGAGACATTCTGTCGAGATGTGACAAGAACGTTGTGAATTATGAGCTCATTTTAAATATATGAATAAATATATTGCATGTTGATTGGTGTGACGAATAAGAGATTTTAAGTGTACAGTTAGATTATCTAACTTAGGTGGTTCATTTTCCCTTATCCATTCATTGTACATACGTGTTTGTATATCTTTGTTATTCGTGTCATCAAGAGATTGAATAATCTAACGAAATGGTAATATCAAATAATTTTCCATATGCATTTTTTTGATCTTTTAAAATATACACAGAGAGAGAGAGAGAGAGAGAGAGAGAGAGAGAGAGAGAAAGAGAGAGAGAGAGATACAAACGCTCACACATATACATACGAAGGATTTTGTTGTTGTGTGCATTTGATGCTTTTTGTATATTCCAGGCGTGACGTAAAAGGTGTGGATAATATCGAGAAATATATGAGAAATGTGTAGAAGATGAAACACATGTCGGCAAATGCCTGCTATTTTAAGATATGCTTCAATATTTTGAGTTGATATAGATGCTTTTTTGTGTTAAAACTAAGTTGCATGCAACAAATGCCAACAGGAGACTTATTTCATACCGTTGCTATAATTTTTACATGAGTTCAGGCACATCCCTGTGTCGACAGGTACAAAGAAGATGGCATAATTTTATAGATTCTTTTGGCACGGGTTCGGGCCGCTTTTCTAAATATGTACACATATAAATAAGAAAAAAAAATATGTAAGGGGTGGATCGTATCTTGCCACACATACGCGTATAAATTGTCTAACTCTTTGCGATACACAAAAAATCTATGCCAAAAGTCAAGCAAACGAGAAATGAAAATATTGTAGTATTAAGTTTTAACGCCATTTAAGCTACAATCACCTATGTGTTGCCTTCGTTCAAAGACTTTGTATATCGATGTCGAGCGAACACGACGCATTCATATGGCATTTGATGTTTTTATTATTATATCTTTTTCTTTCATCGTGCATTTACATTTATTATGCGCACGTTTTTCATAAATAATTTTCACTGACAAAATGCTGAAAGACCTGATTTTATTTACATTTGTACATTCTGTATGGTCTTATTAAAAATATTGCTCCCTCAAAACTCAGAAAATCATACGTGGTTGCAATGTTGATATGTGATTTCATGTTTGATAGACTTTTTTTTTCAATCTATAAAAAATAAAATTGCACTAAATCCAATAGGTAACATATGTCACCTATGAATATTTCAGTTTTTTGAGGTAAACATTTTTTTACATTTGAAGCAAATACAAATGAAGGTTTTGAATTTGCTTAAAAGGAAGATTTATTTCATTTCTTTTGTATTACACGATAAAATGATTTAAATTGGTCTGTATAATTCGAAACTTTGATCAATCGGCCATTTAGAAGTATGTAGTGTAACCAAGTCCGCCGTATGAACTATAAAGGGATGGATAGCTGTACAGAGGCGATGCAACAACATGAGAGGTAGCTACAGGTGCATAAGAAGCATGAGACACCACAGGAAGAATACCAGATGAATAAACACTTGGATAAACACCTGAAATGAACTGTGGCTTGGCTACTGGTACGGCGTTTGATGCAACAGCAAAGAAGAAAATGACGGCAAAAATCTGTAAAAAATTTATGACAAAATATTTCTTTTTAAGACGATTTTGTTGAATAAAAGTTTAATTTAAAAATTAATATTACCCTTACCAATTTGAACATCTTGATAGTTTTGAGTACTTGCTTGTAGGTGAGTTAGAAGTTGCTTTTACAAATAGCTCGAATTGAATGATACCTGCCAAAGTTTGAACATGCTTTTTATACAACATTTTGCCACCTAATTTTTCAATTCAATTTTTTTCTCGACAAAAACAACATCGGTTCCGGCTTTAAATCTGTCAGATCAGTTTATTGCCAATTAATTATCGATGCGCAGCACAATTTGCCTGAACCACATTTTTATTGCTTTTTGGACACGAGAGATAAAAAAAATACGTGATTAAATAACCGATGCTCTTCGAATCTCGTCAATCATCATTAGCATGAATTGTGATGTCTTTGTTACGCTGACATGATTCAACAACATCTTTTCTTTTCAACAGATTCTGATCTTTTCTTCTCAATCCAGTTTCTAAATAAGACGACATCTGGTTACGTCGAGTTATGATGAATCAAGTTATCTGCTCAAACTACGCTTCAAACAACGCACAATGCAAAGAACGCATTTTAATTTATTGCGAAAAAAACACACACGTGTAACAAAAGCAGCTGAAAACGGGTCTGATTAGGCTATGATAATGATGGAGTTCAATGGTCCACTTGATCGTAAATATGATTTGTTTATCGATATCTTTAAAATTTGAATACAAAAAATATGAATATTGGTTTCACTCGTGTCGATTTATAATAAGAGATATGCTCTATGAACACTTTTGACTTTAATTTAATGAATGTTGTTTGTACTTTTTTTTCAGTGATTCGAAGTAAGTAACTGAAGAAATTCTAATTGAAATAAAGCTGCCTGGGCAAAGATAATTGTATAATTATAAACGGCCAGAATAAGAACAGAACAAGGAACTTCAAAATTAACGAAAGCCAAGCTGTTATTGGTACCAGAGAAGTGCGACCACTAGTAAGTGACCGAAAATATTCCACATAATTTTTCAAGTGCCACACCTGAATACAAAAAAGAGCAGGACTTACAAGAAAAAGTGCCTGCACCTTCACGGTGCCTGTAGTTGCGGCATAGATTTCTGTTGCCGATTGGAAATCCTAGCATTTTTTTCTCGAAAAGTTTTTACTGTTGAATTCCATTATTTTAGAGTATCATACCTTACCTTCTATATGGTAAGCATTTGGATCTGAATTAAACCAAGACCTGTCAGCTTGTGAACGAATCCAATGAATTTGGCGTGGATCGAGAACAAAAATACAAAGACCAATCAATTTGCCGTGGTTGCAGAAAACTCATTGGTATTTTTCTTTGTCTTTTTGTTTCCATTTAAATGTTAGCTTATAATCTAATCATGGTGAATAAATTGTCGGTTGAATGTTGATGCTATTGGAAATTCTTTGAAATGCATCACATCATTGGCATCCATCGAAATACAATTTGCGAGAATAATCGCCTTGAACAATAGAACAAAATGAGGAGGATATAACCAAAGTCTTATCGTTTGCAACAACTTCATCGTACATCTGTACGTTCTTCTTTTTGTTTGTGTTATTTATACAACATCTTTGCTCCCGATTTCGTGTGCGCCCATCTGTTTTTGGTGTGCCTTTGTTTTTTTTGTTATCATCGTCACCATCATTTTTGGTGATTTTGGTAAAACGTTGCTTGAAACGGAAACGATTCACTAAAATTTTATTCGATTTCCTAAACGTGAATCGATTTTCATGCGAGACAAAGGTTTTCGCTCTACCTATAGTCATTATTATTGTTGCCGTTGATGCTTTTGCTTTGAAGATTTTTTTTATGTATAGTGGTGCGTGTGTGAGACATTTTCAATGAATTAAGAAAATTGTTTTTTTTTTTCGTACGTGGATCTCAAATGCATAAGTAATGCTTGTATTCTACGAATTGACAAAGATCCATCCACCACTTTTACAAACCTAAATAATGAAATGAAACAAGAATGAAATAGAGAAGAAAAGAGAGAAATAAAAGCGTGATACCGTTGAATAATTTAACTTCCAGCTTTTGGTTGGCATTTAAAAGATGAAGATAATTCGAAATGGAGCAAAGGCACATAAATTCTTGCTGCTGATGCTGCGACAAACGACAATTCACTTACTTACTTACCTTCCATTTACATTTACCTTGTTTCGAATCATTTGCGTTTCCTCGTTTATTGAGGTTGAGGCACAAAGCTTCGAAGCTTATAATTCATTTGAATGTCAGGGCACCCTTCTTGATATCACACGCACACATAAGAGACAAAGACAAACAGGATCACTGAACGCAGATGCACAATTGGCAATATAAGACGTACGCAAAATAGCAGACAAAAAATATCAAAGAAAAGAAAGAAAATCTCAGAGTGTGTGTTTGTCCCTTTAAGAGAATAATCATAACCATATATATTGTACGAATTTTCATGCGCAACGATTCTAAAATCGTACGTATTCGTATGCAAATGTTGAAAAAAAAAAACAAAAGCAATGTACAATAAATGGCGAGCGGGGAGGGGGAATGGAGCATGAAAGAAAAATGCGTACGAGCCGAATTTGAGAAGGGTGCATTGTCTGCAAGTCATACAACATGTATTACTTACGTTTGAATTTTTTTTATGGTAACGATTATCCCAGATCGGGATATTTTGCCGTAAGACTGCCCGACGTCGTTTAGGTACTGTCGCAGGTAAAATTGATAAATTTAATTACGACCATAAGCCGAATGATATGATTTTGATTGCGCATCGACCGTTGTGTTTCACTTTGATTATCTCGGTTCAGACCGATGGCGTTTTTCGTTTGCCGGTGCGCTTATGGTAAATGTAATTTTCATTAGAGATTAGCCTCAATAATACCATTTAATTTCTTTTTCCATTGTTTCGTGTGCACAGAATGGTTTAGAAAATACAACAAAATGCGCGGAAGGAAGAATAAACCAGAAAATGCAAAGTACCATCAAAGAATGATGATTTTATTTGTTTGTCGTTTTGCGTGAACGTTGAAGATTTAAATTTCCATTTTTTGTTTGTTAACAGTAATAAATATCTTGTTAGCAAAGTATAAAATAAGCATAAAATTTGTTCAAGTTTAATTGTCATTCCGTTCATGACGGTTATTTTTATACAAATGAAATTTATCCGCCAACAATGCACGCTTCAATAATATTGGTCAATTAGCATGTCATAGAATCTCAAATTAATATATGTGCAATTAAAATTGCGTGGCAGCACGAATGAATGGTGCCGTGTGTATATAAATTTCGTATGCATATGGAACGTTTGGCTTATTAATGTTTCCTCTTCATTAATTTCTCATTCGTTCTCTCGCAGAGATAAAAAACGGATGCAATTTTTGCATTCATTGATGAAAAACAACACGACTCAAAGTTTTAACAAAGTTCAACGAGCATAGATGGTGTTCACAGTGTTGCGATTTATGAAAATCATTGTTTTGCAGGCTGATAAAAATATTCACTTTTCACACATCACATGATTTGTTGTTATAGTTGGTGCTTGTCGCCGAAGAAGGAAAAGCATAAATCAAAATAACTTGAATTTCGCTTGCAAATGGCAATGACAGTTATTACTCTGTTATCATTGTCAAAGTGTTGACTCATTCCAAAATCGAAAATGCTAGTTTATGATAAGCCGCTAATAAACCGGTCATTTGTTCCATTTTTGTGAAGAAACCAACATGGTCAAGGCTATATTGTTGACATAATTCATGACGACTTCACACCGCTTGAGCAAATGTAATGAGTAAATATTGAATCCATGCCGTTTGTGTATTTGATAAAACAAAAGACACCGTGATGCCGTGTTATTCTTATTAAATGTTTTTTGGTGATTTTCTAACTTGTATCGAATGTTGAAATTGAAAGAGTGATGCTATTTGAGTTGATTTTTATCATCATGATGATAATTATATTTATCTCGGTGCGCAAAAAGATTTTAATGCGAGCGGAAAAAATGTCCATATAATAGATATGATCATTTTTGGTGTACCTAAGTCACGTTGAAACAAATATTAAATAGTTATATATAACGCGAGAATCGAGAGATAAAGACGTTAATAAAAAAAGCCGCAAAACCAATGAAACAATAGCTGACATCGTCGGCACCGAACTTAAACAAACCGCAGATAAATAAACAACTCTTTTTTTCCACTGCGTTCAACATTTCTTTCATCTCGCAAACCAGGCGGTTGAGCGAATTTATCGGATTCGAATTTGAATGCGTGTGTTGTTGTGATGTGACAAAAAACTTCGACCAAAGTCAACAACGGACAAACTGCAATTCCATTTATACCGACAAGCATACAATATATTTATTTGTAATTAGCGCCATTACGTTTTGCAACAAACACATTATTTTAAATGCTTCAGTAGAGCACGAAATGAAAACGTATATGTGTTATGTATCTTTTTATTGTGATTTCTCAAGTGGACGAGACCTGGCACATGATCGAAATCTATGATTATCGTACAGTCTCAAAATGGACTACATGGTGACAGCACAACAATTCATTTTTTTCTTTTTCAATAAAATTCATTATTTTTTTTTACAATAAAAAAACGAACGAGTACACAATTCAATTTTAAATTGAATAATTGTTTCGACGAACATTTTACCTTTGAAAAGTAAAAAAAAATTGCAAGAATATCTTGCGGAAGATAAAATCGATTTGAGAGAAAAAAGGCAAATTATAATCCAAAACTGTGACGTTGAATTTTATCAATTTTTATCGCAATTTCTTAAAAAGGTGATTCATTTATTACGGACGGGCTTGGCGGATTTAAAAAAACGCAAGATAATAAAAATTGTCTTGTATGACTTCGAGATTAAAAAAAAATATCATCAGCAATTATATTGCTCATGTGACGATATGAGCGCAAATAACATTTTTTATGGATGATATTTTAATTTGTGATTAGAAATTCAGTGGCAGTAACGTATAACAGCTCGTGAATGAACCGTCGATGTGTAATTGGAAAACCAAATTTAATGCAATTGTCGTGCAATAAATTGACAATAGGCATGCAAACCGCATTGTATTTACATTCTTAACAAAATACATGAAATAAATTTGGAATCCAGAAACAAGTCACATAAATACATCAACTATTACAATTTCAATGTAAAATATAGTTTCGTATAATTGAATTAAAACTACCGCTGTGATATTAATAAAAACATGCTGTTCGAATTGTTTAAACACAAAAAAAATTTCTGTAACAAAAAGTGGAAAGGCTTGATACCATAACAAGTTAAACATTTTATAAATGTGAGAAAATGAATGACAAAAATCGTGAGTATAATCGAAAAGTGATTCCATATATTCGGGTTGATTCGCCATTAGCACTTCAGTCGTATATTTGTACATCGAGCAGTGAAGAAAGTATTCCAGTTGATGCGCCGCTTGTCCGTCAATCAAGTGGTAGCATTGACATAGACACATTACCAGCGGAACTGCGTCAAAAAATCGTGGCAAATGGAATTGATAAGCATACAAATGACTACACGGAGAATGTAAGAGAATCTCAGGACCTGAGAGAATCCATTCAAGATATTACGTAAGTTCTGAGCAGGAAAAATCACCTTAAAAACGCATGCTTTCATGTTCTCAATAAAACTTAAACAGCACCCAAACTTCGCCACCAACACCGGACTCATCCATTGGCAGTGCATCAAATTTGCCATCGTTTGCATCAAAAGATCGATCGGCTCGAGGTAATTTGCGCAGAAATTCAATCTCATTGCCCGCACTAACCAACATCGATTTGAATGAACTTCAAAAAATTCATAAAACTTCAATTGAGGTAAGTTACTTTTGCCGTTCGTATAGAATACAAATCAACAATTGTACATGAGCAATTGTGTAATAATAATTAGTATAGGGTAATAGGAATTCAACTCGTTATCACTGGATTGGTTCATGACGTTGTTAAATTGACACGTGATCATTATTACATTTGTTTTTCTTTGGCACTTATTCGACAAAGACAGAAATACAAATACTTGCGCACAATTCACATTTAACAAAAACAGACACACATTCCATTTGACAACTGATTCTTGTTACAGTCAACAAAAATTATGCTATATAATCATTATAAAAATGTGTGTATCTGTTTGCGAGCGTAGATTCATTCCTTATTCCTTCATTGAAATGCTTCCTACACTTATACAAGCACACTGAACCAGTGCGTTAATAAGAAATCAATGCATACCAACAGCGTTGACATCGCAATGTGCTCATGAATGTTTACAATATTTTTCTAAACGTCGACGCGCATTATACGTGTGTTTTATATTGCCCAAGTGTTTTGATGTTTTTTTTGTGATTGAATCAAGATTAAAGATTTAATTTACTTCTACGACAAATCTTTGGAATTAATTAAATTTACATGAGAGTTTCATGTTAATTAAAGGCACATTATTTAATTATCAAAGAGACTCTCAATCGTTCATTGTCTACAGTTCAATTAAGTAATATTCGACGTTGTTTTCGTGAATTAAATATTTATTTTCTTCACTTAAATTTAAAAAAAAAAATAAGTTAAAATGTCAAATCGAAGAAGAAAACCGTCTATATATTTTCAAGAACTATTTCTGCCGCCAAGAATAATCGTTCATACACCATCAAATCAAGTAAATTAAAAAAAAAAATCAATGAAACCCTAACCACAAACTTAAAAATAAAAACGATACCGTGTCAACGATTGACTGCCAAATTAAACAGGTTTTTGTTTTTGTCATCATATCGTTTGTTTAATTCTTCTAGTCGCAGCAAGCGGATAGTCAATCGAGTATAAATGATGCAAGTGATGAACAAACACCGCCCGAATCGCCGCTACCGTCACCATTGAAATTGGTTCAACAATGCAACGCCGTTACTGTGGACAATGGTTCGAAAATTGGATTTTCGGCTGCAGTCACCAAGGCTGGCAACGATATAGAACAAGCAGCTGATCCGAACGAAAACAGCGACAGCGATAACGAAAATGAAAAGAAAAAACCACAATTTCAGTAAGTAAATTGATAATTGATCAACTTTCTATGATTCGATTAAAATAACCTTCGATCATTTTGGATTGATAGTAAAAGATAGTGATAAGAAATAGTATTTAATCGCTTTTGTTATGTGCCACTTTAAAAAAATGGTTCAACAAACAAAGCATTCGCCTTTTAGAATGAAGCAACAAGTGTTCAATACGACAACAACGAGAAGAAGAAGAAGCAGAAGATCTTCATCGCGTGTCACTCGTTCAAGTCATGTGTAACATGAGTTTATTGATGACATGTATCAAAACAAGTTGAAAATCATGCGTGTTTTGTTAGGTTTTTTTAAAAGAAACACGACTTGTAAAGACATGTCTCAAGTCAGACAGTAGTTGAAGCAAGGCGATGTATTGAGTTCGTCTACAGTGATAATGGTGATACTGTGATAAAATTCAATTTAATCTGAATTTGAATCAATTTAAGTGAATTAAGTGTTCGCTGTTCAGTCTATAGATTGTCTCGTTAGCCATCGGCTCGTAAGAAAAGTTTGTTTCGTTTGTTCTGATGATTTTTTTAAGTTAAAAGCAGAGAAAAAAACATAATTTCATTCTGAATTGATTTTTCTTCTTGAATTCAGTTATATACATCTAAGTGATTTCGTTTAAACACACCCAGTGTATATCAATATAACCAATATTCATTTTTTCTTTCATCCAAACCAAAAAAATAGGTCATTTTTCCGAACAAAGCGACGTTTGTCTATTGCACCATTGCCAGCACTGCGTTTGAATGATAAAGAGATGATGGCGAACGAATTCGAGAGTCAGAGCATGATAAGCAATCAAAATTCAATAACAAGTGTCAATTCGTTGGCCAGTTTATTGAAGGAAAAGATGCAGGTAAGAGTGAACTTTGGTCGTGCAATATATACATATGTGTGTGTCGCACAACAAAATAACTTTGACAACAGGAAATCTGACCGTTTATTGCATTTTATTAGATGTTCCCGTCCATGATTCGTCGAAAAAAAGAAACAACAAGTGATATAAAAATTAAAGCGTTCGTTCTGACGCTATTTATGATCATTGTATTTCTCGTTGGGTATGCATACGTTGCATACGAACAACATGTATTGTCATACTTGTATTTCGGTCGCATTCAATTTGACAAAGATACGAGAGTGTTTCGAATATTCGATCATCGCCGTAAATTCATCGAGGGTCGTTTAGGTCGAAATATTATCGATGGCAAACCATTTCATTGTGTAAATGGAAATGCGCACGATGGTAGCCTGTGCATTGAATGGGACAGCGAAGCTCGTTTGTATATGAATGAAGACAAAACACGAGATGGATGCTTCACATTGCGTTGGCAAGCATTGAAAAATGGCACATATCCAACAGATTGTTTTGACATTGGTGATAAAGTGCATTGGTTTGGGGGTGGCATCACGAAAAAGAACGACTGGCCATTGAGTCGCGGAAAATTTGACTTTGAACCGTTCAGTGAGTATAAATTTGGAAAATTCTATTGTAATTTCAAAAATTTAGTTTATTTACTTGTTCATTTTACTTTTAAATAATAGTAACGGGCGATGCACGAGCACAGCAGTTTAGCAATGCACTAAATCGACACTTTATCAGTTCGCATAGTGTGTCGATTCGTGTTGATGAACGAACACCACTGTATATTAGCATGAACCATAGCAATTCAAATGAATTTTGCTTGAAAGCGATGAACGATAATTTTGCATTTGTAAATCGAATGACACCGTATCCAGAATTGAGCTATGAAATATGTATTGCTGAAAATATGAGAAAATTGCACAACATGACGGTGGAAAAAAAACTAGCACCCGACGGTCAACTATCGGAAGCTGATTTAAAAGTTGTTTATTCGCTGATGGAAGAGCCGGTGTGGCAAATTCCAGCATCAAGTTTTGATCAGCTCACCGAAACGGTTATATTCAATTATACCGAAGAAGTTGTTGCATTTAGCTATATGAAACCGGGCCACATTTTGGTGAATGAATTTTGGCAAAAGGAAATCGGTGATTTTACTGTTGACACCGAACGTTTTCAATATTTTGCCGAGACCATTAAAGAATTGCATAAAAAAGGTTTTCGCATCGTTTTAACGGTTCAGCCATTCATTAGTACGGATTCGAAAAGTTTCAAAGAAGGTGTTGAAAAAAAGTTGCTCATTTATGAGCGCCTGTCTGAACGAAGTATGTGCCAACTTTTTATCACATGTTTGTTTCCGATTTATTGGTACGAATCTAATTGATTCTATTTCACTTCTTTTTTTTTCGTTTTCGTAGGTATTCCGGCATTGACGCGGTATAAAAGTGCACCAAGTACCGGAGTATTGGATATAACAGTTAATGTGTCATGGTTGTTGCAAAAGCTCAATAAAGTCGTCAAAGACTATCAAATTGATTCATTTTTCTTGGACTTTGGTACGTGCTAAGCATGCTAATAATTTTTGATTGTATAAAATAAGTGGAAATATTTCATTTCTGTTTCGTTCGTTACTCGTCTAGGCACCGCCTATAATATGCCCCATTATTATCAGTGTCATCGAAGTTTACTCAATCCAGACGAATACAAAACAATTTTTGGCCAAAAGTTTGACGATTCAATTAAAATAATGGCCTATTCCGGAGCGATAACGGCACCAAAATTACCATCATTTTTGAGTCTGCCGCCAGTGAATGCATCATGGGAAGGACTCCAATCGATCTTACCAACTGCATTGGCATACGGTGTGGCTGGTTTTCCATTTATTATGGCCGGTGCTGTTGGAGGAGATTATTATGTTTCCGGCAATGATTCGACTATTCTTTCATATCATTCATTGGATCAGCCACAACTTCCCGACCAAGAATTATTCATTCGTTGGTATCAACTCAGCACATTTTTGCCGAGCATACGATTCAGTCACTTACCGGAGGAGTACAAAAGTGAGAAAGTCACCACCGTCGAAAAAGAATTGTTATCCATTCGTGAAACAGTTGTTATTCCGATTCTTAAAAAGTATATTAATGAAGCCATCTACGATGGCAAACCATTGATTCGACCATTGTGGTTGCTTGATTCCATACCGGATGCAGCATGTTTGGAAGAAAATGAATTTTCCATTGGCGAAGATTTGATTGTGGCACCGATTCTCTATCGAGGGGTAAATAAACGTACCATTTATTTGCCGAGTGGGTTGTGGAAAGATGGAATTGATGGTACAACTCGTAAAGGTAATACATGTCTCTACCAATATTCTGTGCCAATTCATCAAGTTCCCTATTTTATACGCATACCAACCAATTCAACGTCATAAATATATCGGTTTCGAATGCGAACGTTTATTTTTCTCATTTATCGAACCTCATCAAGTGATATATTAATATATACGTATACATTTATCAAATAACAAACATATATAATGTTTTATAGAATTTTCAATTCACATTTATTTTAACCAATTTCCATTTTATCAAAACAACACGAAAATGCATAAATATTATGATGATTGCTTAGGTATTTTGATTCAGTTATGAGAACGGATATATTAAACCAATGAAAGTCGAATTATAGCCATGTTGCATTGTATTGTAATAATCAGAATGTTTTGAATAAAAGTCATAATTAAACGTGAAAATATGCCAATGGTTTTGTGGTACATTTGAATTTGTGTTAATGAATGGGATTTGCTTTTGCACATTAAATTACAAAACATTAGTTTATAAAATGGATAATAGTTTGCTGTATCGTCATCACCATCATAATTATCAAAATATTGATCATTTTTGTGTGATTTTACATTAGTACAACTAGTAGCTGTGATGACAACAACTCGGTGAAATGACCAAAAATTGACTTGTTCAAATAATGTAATTGATTGGTGACAAAACATAACGACCACGGAATTTTAAACAGAATTCAAGTAAATTTTACACAGCAATGATTTTCATTTCATTTCAATAGGTTTGTTTCGAAAATTATCTGTGATGTGCTTATTTGTATACATCATTATAGCTACAAAATACGTTCATCAATATATACTATATATTATTATAGTTACTAAATATAATTAACTTCGACTTAATATTCAATAGTGACGCATTTCGTTTTAAGATACTCATTGAGTGCTTCTTGTCCCAGATCTTTTCCGAATCCGCTTTGTTTAAATCCACCAAATGGTGCTGCAACATCAGTTTTATTATAAACATTTACAAATACCGTTCCTGCTTCGATTTTGTCAGCGAATAATAGTGCCTTGTTCAAATCTTTTGTAAAAATGCCACTCGCCAAGCCAAATTCTGTTTTGTTGGCGCGCCGAATGACACCATCTATATCGCTGCCACTGAATTTGGATATTATCATAATTGGTCCGAATGATTCTTCTTGCGCTATGTACATATCATCTTCGACATCGGTAAATACGGTTAGTTGAAAGAAAAATCCTTTCATATTCGGCACTCTCTCTCCGCCACAAATCAATTTGGCACCATCACGTACTCCAATTTCACAGAATTCGTGTAATTTATCGAAATGCGCTTTGTGATTCTGTGGACCGTGTGCCGTAGAACGATTCAACGGATCGCCGATTTTCATATTTTTCACATCTTTCAATACACGTCGCACAAATTCATCGTGGATTTTATCTTCGACAAACAAACGTCCAGCCGATATACAATTTTCGCCTTTGTTAAAAAATACCGATGACATTCCCTTTATTTGAAATAAAAAAAAATTAATTGGACGATTTAAAATTGCGATAAAAACCAAGTAAAAAAAATATGCTTACATATTTTACAGCCTTCTCAAGATCACAATCAGCAAATATAACAAGTGGCGATTTACCGCCTAGTTCTAATGAGCATTTTTTTAAGTTTGATTGTGCACATGTTGTCATGATTGTCTTTCCAATTTCCGTTGATCCGGTGAAACCCAATTTGCGGATCAATGGATGATCGGCGATTGCTTGCCCTGTAACAGACCCGGTTCCTGGTAAAATATTGATGACACCACTTGGAAATCCGGCCAAAACCGTAAGTTCGACAAATTTCAATGCGGTTAATGGTGAGACTTGTGCTGGTTTCAAAACGACCGTGTTTCCAGCACCAATGCAAGCAGCCATTTTCCAACTTAGCATCATTAAAGGATAATTCCAAGGTGTGATGATACCACAAACTCTGGATATTTTTCATAGGGAAAAAGTATAATTCTAAACATTGTTTTTTAATACAATAATTAACAAAATAGATAAAAAATTTACCCGATTGGTTCTCGTTTTGTGAATGTGAGTACATTATTTGGTCGAGCTGCGCTCACTGGAATGGTGGAGCCTTCAATTTTATCACAACAGCCGGCAAAAAATCGCCACGCTTCAATTGACATTCCAACGTGTGTTTTTAAGGCCAATGTGTACACGGCACCCGAATCAACCGCTTCGATTGTGGCCAATTCTTCTTTATGCTTCTCCATTAAATCGGCCAATCGCATCATCATGGCACCCCTTTGTCTGGCACTAATTTCACTCCATGGCCCTTTAAAAGCTTCATAAGCTGATTTCACCGCATAGTCAACGTCTTGAACGGTTGCAACTGGCATTTGACAAATAACCTCTTCTGTGGTCGGATTCACAATATCGATTTTCTTCACATGTTTGCCATCAGTGAATTGACCATTAATAAATAATTGTGTTGGAACATGAATGTGTCTTTTATTTGCATTGATTGTGATGCCATTATATTCAACATGTGCAACAGTGTCGGATGTACCTATACGTTTGGCCAAAATGACAGCTGTTAAAAATTCATCAAAAACTGGTGACATAAAAACTACTGAATGTTCCAAATGTATGTCGAATGCATCTTTAACTTCTTCAACTAAGCGAACGATATCCATGCTTCCAGCTCCACTTGTAAGGAAATTGGTAGTATCATCAATGGTCACATTTAAAATTGATTGCCAAATTTTCTTCAAGTGCTCTTTAATCACACGTTCATCGTCGGTTAGTTCAATGATTATTTTTTCGGTTTCCGCATTAAACCATTCACTGGCGCCAATCATTCGACCTTTACGCATAATCCGTTTAACATTTACATAGTTTCCATCTGTGCCACAAATTAAGAGGCCGTGTTCATTAATCAATGCTGGACGCGATAATCCTTTGAGATTTAATGGTTTTGCATCCGATGAAATGATGTCATGGTATAAACAAGCTCCAAAGAGGCGAATCGATTCTTCTTCACTGTCATCCGTTGAAAGTACATGGGCAATAGCACCAGGCACGGAATCTAAAGCACGTATGAAATTAAAAATACGATACGCTGGCTGATTCAAATCAATAATTTGATTTTCTACTTTGAATATTGGCGGCTCGTAAGTTGCGCCGAATTCAATTTGTGGAATTTTTGGTGCTTTTTTCTGTGCAATCAAATCGACAGCCGTTTTCATAGATTTAACACCTTCTGGGTATAAGAAACGTTTGTAAATTGAATCCAATGTGTCGGTTGATTCAACATTACACTGTTTTGTCAGCAGTAGGGGTCCAGTGTCGAGCCCATCATCTGCCCAAAAAATCGAGAATCCAGCAATTTCATCGCCTTCAATCAATGTCCAACTTATGGCGCTCGCGCCTCGATGTCGCGGCAGAACGCTTGGGTGATAACAAATGCTACCGTGCGTCGCCCCATCAATCACCTCCATCGGAATGAATTGTGAACAAAACGGCAACACATTCAAATTGGCTTTTACCGATTTATATTGTTCGAGTACATCATCCAAAACAACACCCTTTCGACGCCACAATGGGAATTTAAACACTGAAATATTATGCAATTTTGCTGTCGTTGCAAGTATGTCTTCTCGATTGCCTTTGTCTGGAATCGTGAAAACACCAACCACATTGTAACCGCTTTCCAAAAGAAGTTCCAAAACATCTGCAGCAAAATTACTTTGGCCAATTATTGCAATTCGCAAAGATTCATTGCCGTTGCACATTGTTGTGCAATTGCTTTTGGCTGTACCGTTTAATTTGGTATTTATGCTATAACTCATTTTGTCGATGTTGTATGTTTTAAACGAACTTCTAAACTATTTGTTGTGATAATTGTATGTTACTCGATAAGCAAGTAGCTGCTTTTCACACAATTTTCTCTTTTTTCACTTCTTTCTCGTCGAAGCTATGAATGAAACTGATGTAAAATTATGTTCGCTCTCGACTATTTATATTTGTGTATGGGAACGAAATAAATCAAAGACAGATAATTAGACAGTTTTTTTACTCTTCAGATTAACGATGCTAATGTAAGCACTGGAAGGAGAAAAACAAACAACATACGAAGCAATTTAAGATGAGAGAAAACACGTTTCTCTTGTATGATCTTCTAAAATATAACACATTTCATTCAAATCAATTTCAATTATCTCCAAATTGTTTTCATTTTATATAGGTCTGTCACCTTTAACCGTAAAACTGACTTAAACTGGATTTTTGTCTCTTATCACAAACGCATTATGTGCCTTGATTTATTTTAAGTGAATTCACTTTTCATGAAATTGCAAAAAATAAACAAAAAAAAAAAAAAATGATGTGTGGAGGAAAGTGTTGATCAAAATTTGATTTATATCTTTATTTGTATTCAATGTTTGAATTTTTTATCATTAAAGTTCGTTGAACTACTTTCTCTTTCTCAAGACGGTGGGTCTTTGAACAAACTAAAGCAAACGTTACGGATATCGATGAGACATACGAGAATTGCTCATCACTTTAGCGGCTTTTTGACAGATGAATCGTTGCGGCGAAAGAGTAGCTCTTATTTTTGTCCAAATAATACTGCAACATAAAGTTTTTTATGAATAGTTTATTTGTTGTATTACAACAAATAAACCGTGTGAAAACTTCATGTTGCAGTATTATATGGAGAAAAATAAGAGCTACTGTTTCGCCGCAACGATTCAGATAATCTTTACATAACTTTTGTTTTAGTCGTCTCTCACTATCGCATTCATACTATCATGAATAAATTATGAAAAAATTCCAATAGAAAATCTAGTTAAAACCAGTTTACCGTGTTTTTATTCTCATTAAAAGTGTCACAAGATGTGATTAGGTCATCTATTTACATGAACTATGTGTTCTCATATCGCATTAGCTTAGTACAACAACGTAGTACGAGAGAACGAGAGAGGTAGAGAGAGAGATACAAATAGAGTCGTAACAGCTGTATCTGTTCACTGCAGATTTTTTTCTTCGTCTATTTTAAAAGCAGAACGTAAAAATAGAAGAAAATTTCCACGACTTGCGCAAAAATATTATACCATATCGGTTTTTATTGCATTCTATTATCAAACGTAAGCAAGCCAGTAGTTTTATAGTATAAGTGCAAGAAATGCAATTTCATTCAACAAATTATTTTTGCAACAAAAAACCACAACAACTTACGTTTATTCCATTATAATAGCAAATTTTGCTATTTACTCGGAATCCGAGTGTAAATGGCCATTGTCGTTGTTTCGAATCGATTTGTGTGACATGAAAAGTACTTTCGAAGTGTGACATGAAAATATTTGCAAGAAAAAAAATGTCAGTTTTTATTGTATTTTATTTCATTCAAATAATTGTGTTGGCTTGTTTACAAAATCTTTTCACAATATCCCAATTCGACAACATCTTCAAAGACACCATTCAAGCGTCTCTCAAATTCCAGTTGGGCTTTTCCGCTCAAGTCACCAACTAAACCATCGGAATTTTTTTCTCCATTCACTGCTTTATCACACATATCATCCAAATTCGTTAAATCACTTAATGATGCCTGAGAGATTTGTATCAGAATTGGCGCTAGCAAAGGTACATAAAGACCACATCGTTTTAATTCAAATTGCAAATTATCAAACGTAAACAATTCGTCCGGATTACTTCCCAGGAGTCTTATGGTTTTCGACAATGATTTATAGTATAATTGAAGTAAATTGTCATAATCCTTGTCCCGTAGTGTTTTATCGGTGGACGTGAAGAGATTGTAAACTATATCGATTGCTGGTGAGCCATAACGAAGAATTTGCCAATCTAAACATCGAATATCTTGGGCAATATCCTGAAAATGGAAATTGTTCGTCAAAAATTGCAATGTTATCCAAGGAATTATGTTTGAGAAAAAAAAGTACAACAACTTACATTTTCATCGAATTTGAATAAAATGTTATTGTTCCAAAAATCGCCTGAAATAGAAGAGTTTCATTATTTGACCAACACCTTTAGAAAGATATAATAATTACCATGGCAAATCACTCCGAAATAATTTGCCGATTTTTCGTTGAGGCATTCATCGAAATATTCTAAAAAGTTATCCTTTAATTTTCTCAAGATATTCTTATGATCTTCACGTTTTAGTGCTGCAATAGCTTGATCGTATGAAGTCTCAAGCATAACTTGACTGGTTTTCGACTCAAAGAAATGTTTGAAAAGATCCGTAAATTTTTTAAATTCAGCAAATTCCTGTGGTCTTTGGTCTTTCATTGCAAATGAGAGCGCATGAAATTTACCAATTTCACGCATCGACAGCCTGGCATTTTCAATCGGTGATGTTTTAACTTTGGGCCACATTTTAAATTGTTGCGGACGAAGATCTTCTAAAATTATTGCATAGTGCTCATTTTCATGATCGATTGTTGCACCATAGCACTTTGGATATGACAAAAATTGGTCATCCTTCGATAGGCTTTTTTCTTTTTGGAATTTATCAAAACATGGCATAACTTTGGTATAAAAATCAGCCTCACGAGCAAATGCCATATCCGAAATAAATTCCTTTCGGCGATTCTTGGCAAACGGTGCCACCTTGCATATAAGGTGCAATTGTTTTTCGTCGTTTCGCTCCGTAATAGTGATGCACGATAATTCACTCATAAATCCCTCTCCAACTTGTGTGCCTTGTTTCACTTCCATCGAATAATCAATAAAACCATTTTCCCTGCTAATTCGATCCAAATGATCTTGAATATATTTTGGTAGAATTGTTTCACTCATTTTAGTGTAATTACAAAGCGATTCACGATATAACTATATACAAATTGAAGGAAGTTGGCCGTATTTATAGCATAAATTCAGCGATTCATTCACTAGAGAACGATATCATTGTATCAATAGTACAGGTACAATTTATCAATAAAATATCTTACATCCGTAAGATGAACTTTTCCGCACTGTGATCCACAACATGCATTTATTACAAATCTTTTACTCAAAGAATTCACGAGAAAACTGAATCTGACATTAGTTTTACGATACAAATAATTTTCGAAGCACTTTTCATACAAAAACTACTAAAAATAGGAATTTTTGTATCGCAGCCATGCCTATATGATATCGTAATCATGTGAAAATTTGCAGAGGTTATTTTTTTCACAAAAAGTTAACATTCTGAAAGTTTGAAGAAATTTCAATGCATATTAAGGGTACTTCCCATACAAAATTTCGTTTTTGAGCGAAAAATCCAAAATTTTGTTCGGGAGGTACCCCTAATATGCGTTGAAATGTCTTCAAACTGTCGGAATGGCATTTTTGTGTGATAAAAATAACCTGTGCAAAGTTTCAGCCTATTATGATATCATACAGGCATGGCTTCCATACATAAATTCAATTTTTTTGACATTTTTGTATGAAAAGTATGTCGAAAGTTATTTGTATCGCAAAACTAACGTCATATTCGGTTTTCTCGTACCTAAAAACCCCCCAATACACATTTTTTAAAATTTAAATATCACTTTTGGAAGAAAAATTGAATTTTTTTCATGGATGCCCATGGGCATCACACCAGACATCACACTTTACTCTATCAACCAAAGTCGCTCAAAATCTAATGGTTTCTATTCCTCGGCACTTCCAATCATCCTGTGAAGTCAGATTTTGAATTACTTTTCTTGTTTGAAAGTTATCGTGTTAACAAATTTTTGCGTACAGGGTACGTACATACATTCGGACATCGAAAAAACGCTAGATTCGTGTTTCCTGGCCCCAAAAACACCCAAAAAACACATTTTTGATGGGTGTTAATTTTTCGACCGATTCCAATACTTTACCCTACAAACTAGGTGTGTGCGGAAAAGTAATAAGCTCAAGTACGAGAAGGTTATTCGTTCGATTAATGTCATTATAAATTACAATTGATGTATTACAATGCACATTTTTTGCAATATACATTTTATCTCTAATTTAACACTTGACAATAATTGAGGAACTAGAATTGTTGCGCATGATGATGCAAGTTTGTTTGTTTTGCATTCAGATTGTATAAAACACCCAACAAAACGTATAATCAAGTGTCTCCAATATAAAAATGAATATGAACTTCAAACCATATATTCAGAGGCAGACGTCGCGTGTAAGGCAATAAAAAGACTTGTAATTGACTGCATCCGTGTGATGGGTGTCAAATAAAAAATATAAAAAATTATAAAATGTACTCTCATCCGTAGTAAGTTTTGAACCGATAAAAATTACGACACATTATCATTATACTTGTAAACATTTTATCACTTTTAGAAATAATGGAAATCAAGATAATCTCTCATTGTGGATTCGAATCATTTTGATGTCATTTGAGGAAAGGCGAATTTCAAATCAAATAATTATTTTTCGTGATATTGCACTTTAATAAAGTGTCAGGAGATGTCTTGCGAATCGCGATCAGACCATATACTGAGCATAGATATTTATCCGAGATATTTTGTGGGTATCCGATAATTAACGCAACACTCCATGCATTATTGCTCTTTCTAAACGAACTGTGTACAAGACTTGAATCGACGTGTTTGACTTAAACACAATTCGTTTGAAGGAGTAATAATGCACAGATCGACGTTCATGCTTACACACTAACTCATTGTTTTCCTCGTTTGTCTGCGATGTACGAGCGAGCATCTTTGTGTGAGTATAAAGCACAGCACATGCGTGTGAGTGTATAAGTATTAGCGTCGATCTGTGCATTATTACCCCTTCCATCGTATTGTTTTTAAGGTACACACGCCAATTCGAGTCTCACACACACTTCGTTTAGAAGAAGCAATAATGCATGGACGGTTGCGTTAATTATCGGATTCTCACAAAATATCTCGGATGAATATCTATGCTCAGTATATGGTCTGCTCGCGATCATTCTTGGATAGTAAATTTGGTTGTTCACTGAAATAAAACTATTCAAATGTTGCGTGATACATGCAAAAATCAACTGAAATCATGATAACATATTACTTTTCATGTTATACATAATATTCACTGCTTTAATAGTTCTTTAAAAACAATTTAGATGAATTTTGAATAATCCAACGCAACAACAATGAAAATATTTTAAGGTACAGCATGAGAGTTCCGACTTCCGACCATGTCATTTGGATACTGTACAAGATTTTTTTTTTCAATGTTTTCGAACTTTGGTTTGCGCTATTAAAAATATTATCATTACTTGTTAAACAAATGTGACCACAAAGTACTATTGTGATCAAAAAGTACACATAATTGATGATTTCAAATGCGCGGGATTTTTGTGGGTTGGTAGCACTGTCATTTATAACTGTACAAAATATCATGTCAATATCTGCATCACATGTTGAGTTACACTTGTTGATGTGCATACACAAAATTTCTTTTGGCGATTTTCATAATGACAAATTTTATTGAGCAAAAAATTTGCATTAAATTTTGTGTGCGGAACGAAATTTCGGCCATAAAAACGTGTGAAATGTTAGAAAAGGCCTTCAGTGATCAATCCATGTCTAGACCAACTATTTATGAGTGGCATAAGAAGTTCAAAGAGGGCAGAGATGAAATGCGATCCGGACGACCAACAACGTCAACTAATCAACAACACGTCAAGAAAATAAAAGATCTTGTGCTAAAAAACCGTCGATTGGCAATTAGAGGCCTTGTTGATATTGCTGGCATTTCATTTGGGTCGATCCAACCCATTTTAAAAGATCATTTGGGTCTCAGTGTGTGTCAAGAAATGCTTTCTGACTATCAATCGTGCATAAAACGGATCATTACGGGAGATGAGACTTGGATCTATGCATACGACCCAGAAACAGCCGATCAGTCCGCCGAATATCGTTTAAAAGGTGAAGCCAAACCAAAAAAAAATCTCGTCAAAGTCGGTCAAAAATCAAGGTTATTTTGACAGTATTTTTCGATTATCGTGGCGTGGTGCATTCCGAATTTCTTCCAAGGGGCCAAACTGTCAACAAAGAATATTATCTGAGTCTTATGCGTCGTTTGCGTGAAGCAATTCGCAAAAAGCGACCAGAATTATGGCAAGACAATTCTTGGTTTTTGCATCACGATAATGCACCCGCTCACACTGCATTAATTATTCGTGATCATTTCGCCAAAAATTCAACTCATATCGTTCCGCAACCTCCATATTCGCCTGATTTGGCACCGTGTGACTTCTGGCTCTTCTCTACACTCCAAAAACCGCTCCGTGGACATCGTTTCGAGTCGATTGAAGAGATTGAACGCGAATCGCTACGTGAATTGAAGGCCAAGTAGGTTTTCACACTGTTTCGAAGACTGGAAAAAACGTTGGCGTATGTGCATTGCGGCCGAGGGGGATTACTTCGAAGGCGACGAAATGAATTTAGAAGAATAAATAAAGATATTTAATTTTTTTAATCAATTATGTGTACTTTTTGATCACAATTCTGAAATTATCAAATAGACTAATACACACAGAGATATTCTTGTACTACATTATGCCAAAAATAGTATTAAAAATTGACGTATCAGAATTACAGATCAAAGTCAAAGATTCATGCGATTTATAGCATTGTACTATGAAAACCAGACATTAGGTTTGAGCTATGGATATAGCGGCTGCTATTTCATAGCCGCTATTCATAGGCGCTATTTAATTCGTGTGCTGTGTGTAACACCGAGTAGGAATATCATAGCCAACTATTCTTTTGTACATTTAAATGTGAGTAGGAGAGAGATGTAGAAAATAACGCACAATATGCATAAATGCATTAAAACGAGATAAATAGTGCCTATGAATAGCGCCTATGAAATAGCAGCTGCTATATCCATAGCTCAAACCTGATGTCTGATGAAAACACCAACATCAATTTAAGATTATGTATTGAAATTTGACAAGTTATATAATTCTAAAAATTGTATGTAGTGGTAAGATTTATCAGCTGGTCTGATATGTCCAATTATAATGCTATTTTCAGCATAATGTAGTACTAGAATATTTCTGTGTGTAGATTGGTGTTGTTATCTATTTTTACGCTTGATTGGTAATATTATTGAACACAAACTAGGCAACCAAGTCCACTGTCAATCGAATATATACTACATTCACGACACCAGCTGATCGTAAACAATGTTATTTTTGTTATATGGAAGTGACAGTGTAAATATTTTGCCGCTTACACTTTTATATTGTTTGTCATTGTTTTTATAGCAATTTGTCATTTAGACTGGCTTTTGTCAGTTGGCTTTAGTCAAAAACGTCCCAAATTAGTTAACTGACTAGTCAGTCAGTAATTTTCCACAAGGGCTACTGATCGTTTTATTAAATTTGAATTAATAGCACAATCGTTTTATTCTTCATGTACATTGAATCGTAGTATTCATTTGAATACTTGAAAATTAGTGTGAGCCATGCATTCTAATTATTCTTTGCTCAAAGCTGTATGTGATTTCTCACAAGACTCTCATGCGATTTGGCGTAGATTACATACAGTGTAATAAAATCATTTTAATTGTGCGTTATTTGGAGAGATAAAAGCACCCAAATGAACAATATATAATTTAGTATACTATTATTTCAATAAACAAAGATATATCAACTGAATTACTACAACGCTTATTTCTTATCAGACAAATTTAAAATGTATGAAACAATATTTATACTTTGAAGTGAAATTTAATCTTTATTTTATTCGTTGATTTTGAATTTCAAAGCTCACGAAATGATAATTTGAGATTTTTGTTTGTCAAAATGAAACAAGACATTTAATTGGCATTGTTAATGTAACCAAGTCTGATGACATCCTCAAAGACATCATTCAAACGCTGTTCGTATATCAATTGTGCCTCTTCATTTAAATCATTAACCAATCCATCTGAATTATTCCCATTCGCCATTTTGTCGCACATTTCATTCAAATTTGCCACTTCATTTGTGTCAGCCTGTTGCACCTGAATTGATAGCGGCGCCAGCAATAGTGCAAAACTGCCACATCTTTTCAGCTCCGATTGCAAATTTTCATATGTAAATAATTCCGGACTACTTCCCAGCAACTTTACAGTTTTCGACAACGATTCATAGTATAATTGAAGTAAATTGTCATACTCCTTGTCCCGAAGTGTCTTATCAGTGGACGTGAATAGATAAAAGAGCAGATCGATTGCTGGTGAACCATATCGTATCACTGGCCAATCCAAAAATCGAATATCTTCGGCGGCACCCTATATTGAATATGTAAATGATTAAATAGTATCCATTAGGGTGACAATAGACAAAAAACTTACATTCTCATTGAACTTGAATAAACAGTTATTAGTCCAAAAGTCACCTAAAAATGGAAAAAATTTCAATTTTAACGATGTAAATGGAACAGAGATAACGATAAAAAAAATACCATGGCAAATCACTCCGAAATAAGTTGATGACTTTTCATTGAGACATTCATCGAAATATTCCAAAAAGTTGTTCTTTAAATCACACATCACATTTTTATAGTTTTCACTTTTCAACGATACAATAGCTTGTTCATAGGAGTCATTTATCATATCTTGCATGTTTTGTGATTCAAAGAAAATCTTGTAAATATCCGTAAATTGTTCAAACTCAGCAAATTCGTCTGGTCTCTGATCTTTCATTGCAAATGAGATTCCATGAAATTTACCAATTTCACGCATTGCCAACCGTACATTTTCAAAGGGTGAGGTCTTAGCTTTGTCCCATGATTTGAATTCTTGATGACTAAGATCTTCCAATATAATTGCGTAATTCTCGTTTTTATCATCAATAATTGCACCATAACACTTTGGATAGGCCAGAAACTGATCGTCTTTCGATAGATTCTTGTCTTCTTGAAATTTACTAAAACTTGGCATCAAGTTGGTGTAAAAGTCTGCTTCACGTTTGAAAGAAACATTGGATATGAATTCTTTTCGACGATTTCGGCTCAATGGTGCCACTTTGCATACAAGATACAATTTTTCATCACTATTGTGCTCAGCAATTGTTACACTCCATAATACACTCATGAGCCCATCACCTGTCTGTGTGCCTTGCTTCACTTGCATCGAATAATCAATAAAACCATTTTCATTGCTAATTCGATCCAAATGATCTTGAATATATTTTGGTAAAGTTATTTCACTCATTTTGATGCCTTACGAAAGGTGTCACTAAACAATTCTGTCAACCGTATGGAATTCACAACGTTTATATGATTCTTCATTATCAGCAACTTTTACGATTGTCAGATATCGCGAATAAATAAAGCTTGAAAAAATAAACAGCAGCAAGGTAATATTTTTATTGGAAAATTACTCACTTTTGGTTTTACACCATATGAACTTAAGAGAAGCGCTGAACATGAAACTATAGAGCAACGATTTTTCCTGGTGTGAACAGTTTCCTGAAATCTTCATTTTTTGAATTCTCTTTAATTATAGGTTTGAGTGATGATAACATTCGTAATTTATATTTCGAATGGTTTTTATTTGAAATGTTGGTATTTTTGCTAAATGTATATTGTACATCAAGCTTTAAAATCGTTTTCGATTTGTTTGTACCACGCATAACTCAAACCTGGTTCAGTTATCAACCTATAACCAATTTTTTCGAATTCCTAAGCCAAATCCACAAAAACCATATTTTTCGTTGGAAAATTATTTTCCTTAGAGGTTCTTCCTAAGAATATTGATTTGTACTATGGTTTCATTAAATTCCCGACCGATTGACAGTTGGTTGGCAATATTGCATTTGTTACAATATAGTCATCTTACTCACTCTACAATGCTATTAAGAAGCATGTGATGATAAACAAATAAAAATGTAAACAAGCCACACGCGACTGCAAAATGCCGAATATGGGCTTATGTGTATTCGTGCGCGCGTCTCTCTCACTCATATCAATTCATGCTTAAACATAATATTGCGCAGTAGAAATTTCGTAATCATAGGCAGTACGTGTGTCGAGTGAGAACTTTATTCCGAATGTGAACCAATACATACACACGCTTTTTTATTGGTTTCTCATTAATGCGTCGCATAAAATAAGTAAATGTATTCAGGGCTGTATAATACTTATTATCCAATTCCTTTCGGGACTACGTTTTTTAAAATGAATTGCATCCATTTATTTTGACAATGTTGAAATAAATATATTTAATTTTTTTGAATGGCTGGAATGTTAATAATAAATTAAATAAAAATTGTAATACAAATGGTCTGTTTTTCTCGTTTTTCCGGTTTGAAAAACTACCAATCGATTTTTCTCGCTTTTCCGATGGAAATATCGAAAAAATAAAAAAAATTGACTAGGCATGTTATCCCCATATGTGCTCAACACCCAGAACACTTTGGACCAGGTTGGGTCCACCTGCTCCTCAAGATTCACTTCCAGCTCATGTCATCAAAAAAACTCCCGATCGATCTTTTACGCTTTTCCGGTGAGTTCAGTTAAGGTTTTTGAACCACGAATACCCTCAGAAAGGAATGACATTCTTAAGATTTAAGAATTAAGATTGCGTAAAAGATCAATCGGGAGTTTTTTGATGACATGAGCTGGAAGTGAATCTTGAGGAGCAGGTAGACCCAACCTGGTCCAAAGTGTTCTGGGTGTTGAGCATGCCCAGCCAATTTTTTTTATTTCTTCGATATTTCCAACCGAAATGCGTAAAAGATCGATCGGGAGTTTTTTTTGATGACATGAGCTGGAAGTGAATCTTGAGGAGCAGGTGGACCAAACCTGGTCCAAAGTGTTCTGGGTGTTGAGCACATATGGGAGTAACATGCCCACACACAAACTATTTTTGCTGTATGGGTTACAACAAAACTTAGCTATCAGACGCGATACAGTATTTTACTGTAGTTTAAGTCAAAATTACAATATTTTGCTGCAACTTATTTTAATTTTTATTTAAATTCAATGGAATCTTATATTTTAAAATATCCAGTGATTAAACCATTTTTTGGTTTGATACTTTGAACAACCCGGAGCATGCGGAACGGTTTCAAAATGATTTGCACTGGTGTATATACACTATTGTAAAGTATGTATTCGTATCTGGTTGCGTGCTATGCTAGCAGCTGTACGCGACTGTGTGTGTGTGTGTGTGTGTTTACACATGGCAACTATATGTGCATTTATATATGCGTCACGCTCTCTCTACAACGCATATATGTTATGAACATTATGTGGTTGGCAAAACTTCTTTCATTTTTCAACATTTTATTTAAACGTCAATCGGTCGGGAATTTAATGAAACCATAGTACGTTGTAACTTCAGTTTATCTTCCCCGATTTTGATTAAAATTGCACAGATTGTAGCTCTCTAGATGTCCCTTCGAAAAAACATAGATAGAATACTCGGTCGACGTTGTGACGCGTTGTGAAGAGTTGCTCTAGTACGAAAGCTAACAGGTTTCGGTGTAAATTCAATTGGAGTAAATGTCAATATAATTCGAACTGGATTCCTACGATTTTGATTAAAATTGTTATGTTTGCCGCAGAATCCCGCGGTGCCGGATATATTTTTTTTTTAATTCAACTTGTATACATCAAGCATTACTTTCTTGGAACAGCGAATTTTACTTGAAATTTATTAAATTAGTCAGATTTTTTGTGGATCATACTGATAAATGCAGATAAGCAATTCAAGTGATACGACAGTGTGTAATTAAGATAATTTTGGTAATATTATTATAAGCATCTCGATTTTAATATTTTCATATCAGATAACAGTGAAGTGTTCTCATACAAACCGATTTCGAAGCGGTATCTTGCATTGGTTTCGTATCGTTGTGTACGTGAATAGCAATGCTTTGAATATATGAATGTACAACGTTGCTGCTATATACACTGTTCAGCACATCGCAGTGCAAACCATTTCTTACAGACATACCGTTTCTTAACCATAAAAGTTCGTTCACGAGAATGGTCTTTACGAACTCAAAACCTTTTAGAAATCGAAAAACAGTTGGAAAATGGTTTTGAATAATATTTTTTATAAACGATGATGTGTTTGGCTGTCTTTCTGCGCTATATAAAAAGGTTTTCGAACTATAACGCATTTCTTCATTTCAGTTAGAAACAAATGATGAACACATAACATATTAAAAACACTTGTGTTGCCTTGGCTTTATATTTGCGTCCAAAACTATCTTATTTGGCTTCTCACGTTAAATAATTATTAAATATGTAAATATTAATACTGTGTCGTACCGTACTCGTACGTCAATTTAGGAATTCCAATGAAAAACAGTCAACACAAAATAGAAATATTATTAAAAATTTACAACAGAAGTTGGATTGAAATTCAAATTTTTTGGTTTGCGTCGCTCTATAAAAGGCTCTTGGCTGGATGATCGAATGTTTTTCAATGTGAATTGGCCAAGAAAATTGAAATGAGTTCGATAAAGATCATCGCATTGTTTATAGGTAATTTTTATTTTTTTATTGTAATATTTAAATTTATTTCAAAAGAATTAATAAAACAATATTGTTTTTTATGCAGCTATGCTAGCTGTAGTTTCTATTGCAGTAGCAGAAACTCGTAGAATGAGGTTATTAGTTGAAAACAACACACCTTATATAATGGCTAAAACAAATCAAACAAATAGACAAGTTAAATTTTTGGTTGACACTGGAGCGATGTCATCTGTTATAGCAGGAGATATGCTTAAATCAACGGCAATTTTATATGGTGAGCCCATAACATTTCTTGGAAATAATAACGATGGAACAGAATTCTCAACAAATGGAATGGTGGATATTGTTCTTCCACGAGATCTTGGTTCATTGACATTACCAGTATGTGTAATGAACAGAAACAACTTGGGTGGCAATGACGGTATACTTGGACTCGATATCATACTGAGATATTATATGACAATTAACATCCCCTCTCGGTATATTCAATATTTCGTATCAAATACAGGTCCAAGTGGATCAAAATTAACAAGGCTATTATCAAAAGTTAAAACATAAACAATATTCTATCACATGCTTGATGATTTTGATGAATTATTCAATTTTTTTCTACTCACATTTTACAAATCAGCAATTTTTGTATGGTGATGTTACATTTCAATAAACTCTGAAGAGAAGTCTCACATTTATATAAATATCAATTGATACAGAAAAATAATGTACTTTTATTGATAAAATTAATATGGGTTCCATTTCACTTAATCAGCTTTTTTCACTTTCACTTAATGATCTTACATTCATAGATCTAAGTTTTTAGCAGACCTAGACACTAGAAGGTTAATACAAAGGAGATGTATTAAAAATGAAAGGAATTAAAAAATAAAGTTTGAAACCATTTCGATTGTAAAAAGTTTTTTTTTTATATTTCAGTAAGTTGTTACAATATTGGAAGTTCATGGCATTTTTAATGAAAATTCCTTGATATTTTTTTTTATAAAATGATTGATTATTCTGAATCAGATAAAGAATAATATTCTGACAAAGTCCGTGATAAATTCTTTAATAAATTTTTCGATGATTGTCGTGATAGTTGCCTCTCCAATCTTCTCCCAGTTAGTACTGAAGTATTTCTCTGGACCTCTCCTACTTCATAATCGATATAATTTTCAGGGATGTTAATTATCATTTGGAACGCCTCCATAAGATCAAATCCGAATAAACCATCTTCTCCTCCTATAAGTGCTCTGTCCATTACATTTACTGTTATTTTCAAGGAATCAAAATCTCGTGGAAAAAAAATATCCGCCATTCCATACGTTACGACTGGAGTATCATCTAGATTACAGCTCGCACTTCTTACAGGCTGACCATATATGTTTACATTCGGTTTTAGTAAATCTTTTGCAATAAAAGTTGACGACGCTCCAGTGTCAAACAAGAATTTAACTGGTCTATTTGTTTGATTTGATCTAGTCATTATATAAGGTGACTCGTTTTCAACTAATACCCTCATTCTACGAGTATCTGCTACTGAAACCGAAATTACAGCCAGTATAGCTGCATAAAAACAATATTTTTTTTTATTAATTCCTTTAAAATAATATAAAATACCCATTACAATAAAAAAGAAATAAGAATTACCCATAAACAATGCGATGATCTTTATCGAGCTCATTTTTATTTTCTCGAGTGTTCGCCAATTCACGTGCAGTTGAAAAACCATCTACGGCTTTTATAGAGCGATTCAAGCCAAATAATTGAATTTCAATCTATCTTCTGTAGTAAATTGTCAAGAATATTTTTTATTTTGTGTTGAATCATTCAACATTCAAATTGAATGTTTTTTATTGAAATTCCTAAATTGACGCACGGAACAGTATTATTTCACCATAAGCTCGACACGTTTACATATTCTTTACTTTGTATATTCTTTGTTTACATATTCTTTACGTTTACATATTTTTTACTTTTTTTTATTTTTTCTTTAATACTATTTTCTACCTTGATCAAGTTTAAACTACTAAGGAGAGACTAAAATCTAATTAAAATTATTAACCAATAAAAATGACGCAATAGTTTGTCTACAGTTTAGAAGGTAACACATGTGTTACTCAAAAATATATTTAATATGTTCATCGATTGTTTCTAACCGTATCACGTATATACTATCCATTTTTGTTGTCAAGAGGACTCCACAGCAATAAAACGACAACAACAATAACACATATTTTTACTGTCAAAATTTTGATGTCAAATGGTGTCGACATTGGTGACGGTATTTTGAAACAGACTGTGTAATCCATATTCATCGTATATGATCCTATGTAAAGTTCTATACTTGATCTAGTTCACATTGACGGTTCAAATCGTTTATGTCCACGGTAGTAGGGATTTCATTGCTGTGGAGGATTCGCTTGAAAAAGATATAGCAAAACACACTCATATTTATCAAAAACTGATCTTGTTGCTTAGCCTGCATTAGCATTTCCACCACTATTCGACTGTGATTGTGCACAATAGTTGGTGCTTTTCAAAAAGAATCATTTACCATAAAGAATATTCTCGTCTAAAGATATATTCCATTAACCTTCATACAATTAATCTTAATGTACTACAACGCCTGATGGGTCACCACTCTGGGATATTGCATGAATTCAAAATGTTACTTGAGTATAAACAGCCAATTTTGGTTTTCCGGAAAACTCTCTAGGAAAATTGTGGAAAATCCTGACGTGATAGAGAAAAACGGGTGATGCCATTGAAATCAGCATACCCAAATTATGTAAAAACGGTGGGTCTCGTTTCTGTCACATTTTAAAAGTTAAAAAATGACGCACAGTGTTATTTTTATTTTCTCATTGTCAAATACATATCAAATAAATATTTTGAAAAAAAAATAGAATTAAACTTTTTCAGCTACAATAATAGTAATCATTGGCCACATTAAATGGTAAGCTGCAAACACCACAAAGATTTGCTTTGATTGACGATGGAACTTGAATCGTTAGAATGTCAGCACGAGAGTATTGAATTTGAATGCTCTTAAAAAGTTCGAATATGATCAAATTTTCGGCATTAACGTGTATACTGAAAACAAAAGAAACATACATTTGAAGAAGAAAAAATTGTTTGCGCTACAACAAAATGTTTCGAGTATGTTTACCTTAGTTCTACTGTTTCACCAAACGGTGTTATCAGTGACGTAATTTCAATTTCAGTTGAATTTTCCAATCGAATGAAATCTTTTCCATTCACGTATGGTGTATACCAAATCACGAGGCCATCTATATGCAATTCCAGTTCAAATGCATCCCGATGAAGCTCACGGCGGGCTGGCTTTAAAAATACTGCAAACCGAGATGTATACGTACATTCCGCTACTAATAATACTGAACAATTGGGTTTGGCATTATTTTCCAAGTTGATCGGTTTATCGTCGAACGAATTCACAGTTGACGATACTATTGAGCACATGTCTAAACGACCAAGGAGAAGAAGAAAAAAAACGACTCGTATCCAAGAACCAACTATTCAACTGAATACACACTTACGTGCATTGCCAATGCTCAACGCCAACTGTTCAGGTCGATCAAATTTGGCGTCTGGATTTCGATTAATCCACAGTGGCAAATTGGGTATCGTTACATTTCTCCCATTCAGACTTGCTTTCAATTGCAATTTTTCGGAGAATGTATTTACTCGTGCATCAATTTCTTCGGCGAATTTATATAAATCAATATCAACTGACAATGATGTGATGAAGTAGTCGAAGCGTGTCAGAGTATGCTCCAGCCATAAGGGATTCTTTAATTAATTTTATTGTAGAAATAAATTTTGTTTTAATAAAAAGTTGCATAAAGACAAATAAAATACAACGAAAAATCATTTAAACTTACATTGTGGAAGGTAACATTCAACCCGTATTCATGAATTGTGGTTAAGTCTCGATAAACATTTTGATCACATTGTTTATTTTGTGGTGGTGGACTGAATTTAAGCACTTCACGAGGACAATGCTTCGTGTCTGGTAATTTTTCGTACGCACTTTTTGCCGTTGACAAAGTGTCGGCGAATAATTCAAAATTGATTTTCGTCGGATTTTGCAGTAGTGTTGTTGTCGTCTCGTTTTTATCACCAAATGATATAACGCCCTGCAGCAAATATGGTTGCTTTAAAAATACAATGGGTTCATATGTTGCGTCACCAGTCAACTGAAATGAAAAGTCACATTCAAAATGATTAATTTAAGAACGTGAGTAAAACACAGCCACGATTAATTGCTCATGGTATGCTGCGCATCGCACATTCTTTGAGTCTTGCATTTTAATTTTATTTAATTTGTGGCATACAAACTCGACTGTGATCAACTCATTAAAGCAAACATTAAAGTGCAACTTCTAAGAATCTGACACACTGTATACTGTACAGTGTACAGCTGAAACAACAGACACCCCGAATGTCTTTGATGTGCTTTAATCATTACAGTGAGGTATATTGTTACTGGGGAGGTATTGCTACTAAAGAATTATGCTTCGTAAACGTCGAAAACTTGGAATATGTATTATGCATGGTATATAAATGCAAACATTTTATTAAATCGATGAAATTGTTTGAATTCCGTGACTGAAACTGCTGGAAAATACCGAGTCGATTGCAGCTGTTTTGTAAACATAATTACATAGTTGCATGGTAACGAGAAATGATGTCAAGGCCGAAAAACTGATTTTTTTCTCACTTTATACACATTGCTGCCTTAGTGAACTATCGAGAATTTTCGTAATTTTATTTGCGAAAGACATGTCCATGTACATGTGTAGACATACACTATCGATGTTGTACTAAAACTAGGGCTTTAATACGAAGAAAACACAAGTGCTATTAAAATCAGAAGATTTGGCCCGAAGTTTGATCAATACAGAGTACAAGCAAGTTATTGAATGAGGTTCGTGCGCTTTTGGTAGATATTGGTAAATGTCAGCACTTTTTACTTGTGGTAGGTTTGAGTTTTTGCGAATAAAAAAGAAGAATGTAAATATTTCGCATTGGAAGAGCTTAGCGTGCGGTAGTGAAAAATATTGCGCTCCCAGCATTTTTCTCTTGAATAATATTCCAAAATGAATGCGGTAAGTGAAATTTTCTCAAATTGAATTCAATTAAGATTAATAATTAAAATACTATTCAATTTTCGTGTAGATTGATTTAAAACGTGTTGAATTTCGACATTACTTGGAAGCATGTGGGGTGATGGATGCATTGAGCTATGCACTCATTAAACTTTACGACGAAGTTGATAAGCCATCCGATCCCGTTGCATTTGTTCGACGACATTTTAAGCGTCCAATCGATGAAACTGATACCACTGACATACCTAGGCGTATTGAAGACTTGGATGTATCGGAATTGATAAAAAAACAAGACCATGAATTGAATTTGGCTCGACAGGAAATTGCCAAATTGCAACAAATGCTCAATTCAATGTCATCGTATTCGTAAGAATTTCATTTGAGTTTTTAATAATTTTTTAATTAAAAAACTGTGTATTTTGATGAAAATTTAAACGAAATATGTTGCAGACCTCTTGACGAAAATGCCGATGCAAAAGCTCGTGATAAACAAGATATGTATCATGAAATGTTCAACGATCCAAAATACGATGGAATTTTAATCAAGAAATATTTAACAGAGGAATTGTTCCGAAAATTGTACAAACTTCAAGATAATGAACCATCAATTATTGATTGCATTGCAAAAGTGAATGAATTGCAGGCAAATCCATTTGGTGTATATCCATTGAATGGAAAATGTTACAGCAAGTTTAGAGCTTTATTCGAACCAATTATCAAAGATATTCATTGCATTGATGATGAGTTTCACAACCATCCGGATTGTGATTGGGGCGATGTAAACGCATTCGAAATATTTGAAAACGAACGGATTGAATCGATTGAAATCAGTTGCGTTCGTTCATTGGCCAATATGCCATTCATAAAATCGGGTATAAACGAACAAGATTTGGAAATTATCCTAAATACGGTACGTGTTATGATGATATCCATCTGTTTCGAACGAATATTCGATAAGAAGCTTAACATTTTAGGTACAAAATGCAATTCAATCCAATGATGATATCGATGACAAGGAAATCGATGGTGAATTTTATAAAATCTCGGATATAACAGAGAACGAGCCGATTTTCATGGAATTACAAACGAATGGCATTGGTTTTCGTTCGATGAAGCCACATGAGCATACTTTATGGCCAACAGGGCGGGGGCTTTACATCAATTGTGCACGCACTCAATCGATTCTCATCAATGAACAGGAGCACTTGCGATTCATAAGCAAAGAAAAGAATGGCAATTTTGGTGATTTGAAGATAGAAGATTTTCGAACCTTTGCATTGTTTCATCAGAAGTATTTAAATTTCCAATTGTTACAATTAACATTTTTTTTGCTTGGGTTTAGGTTCGGTTTACAAGAATTTGACGGATTTGGTTGACAAATTCAGCAATGGATTAGAATTTGAACGTAACGAAAGGTTTGGATGGCTTACAGCAAATATTGAAGCGCTTGGCACTGGAATTTGTTGTAAAATACGATTGAAACTTAAGCAAACCACCGATTGCATCGAGGAAATTTGTAAAAAATTACGCATCAAAATCACACCGATTGAAGTGGAAAATGAATGTATTGTGGAATTGACAAACGGTGGTCGCACATTTGGTGTGTCCGAATTTGAATGTGTCAAAGTATTTTACGATGGTATCAAAGAAATTCTTCAAATTCTATCCGAAAATCAAGTGCATGCGGAGACGAATGAGGAACATAAAACTGTGATAGAATCAAACTCACAGGAACCACGTGAAAATGAGAATGAAGTAAATAACGAGGTGAGCAATGCCGATGTTAAGATGGAAAATGAACAATCTGTGGTTGAAAACGATGCCACTAAAAATGAGAGAAATTGTGACGAGCCAAAAGCTGAAGGTGAAAACATTCCAATTGAACTTTCAAACACAGATGAAGGTAATAATGAAAAATCTCAAAGCGATGAAAATGTTGCAAATCTGCCTCAAACCAGCGACACCAATGACGATAATATTAATAAGATGTCGGTTGAAGCAGAACAAATTGAAAAAGATACTATTGAAAATGATGAAACGCAAGCCAATCAAAGAGAAACCGAAGCCCCCGAAGAAACCGATGATACTGACAAGCAAAGTGTAGAAGAGGCCAAAGTTCAAACAATCGAAGGTGAAGCAGAAGGTTAATTAATGAATATTTTATGAACCTACACACTTAAATTGCACAACAATTTTTAGTTTAAACACTTTCCTTTCAATAAACACATATTCGTTTGTCTTACCATCCAAAGTTCTCGATTTTTATTTGTATGAATAACGGCCAATTGAAGTTTGACTTGATCACTCTTCCGATTTCGATTGACAGCCTTGTTGTTCTGTACGACAAGGATGATGGATAATTTGTGCAGAACATCGTCATCGTGCTTATGTTCAAAGGTCAAATCAACTGTATTCGTTTGAATATCAACCGATGTATCGATTAATGAATTCGTAATGAGCGAAAACCGTCCTTCCAACTGAAAACAACGTTGTTTTTTTTGCGTAAACGAAAGGGTTTGCAATTCAATTTTATTTCGACATACCTTTGTATTCTTTGTATTATGAAATAGCAATGTGAATTTTTTGTTTGTACCAATATGAATATCGTTGACACGCAATAAGCTCCAAAGTTTCATAAGTGGCTCCATTTCATGATAAACACTAAAATGAATCAAACCATGGTGATTAATTTAAGTAGATGGTTGCGATCAACTTACAATGTATTTATCGTAGGGTCCATATGAAACATCAATTTTAAATTGCTCAATATGTGAAAGGGGTGAGAAATGCCGGTTAAATTTAAATCCAAATCTTCAATTTCGTAATTAAATAATTCGCTCGCCTTTTGGAGATTACAAAAAAAAAATTCGCTTAGTCATTAAATATTTTATCTGGAGAGAGAAAGCGAGAAGCGTATGAAATTACCACAAAACTTGGGTCGCCTTCGTAGATGGCAATATCAACGAACGGTTGATCATTTCGTAGCGGTCTACCCTTCGTCATTGTGCGGATTCGTGATTTTAACGAAATGCCACTAATCAAATTACTCGGCCGTTGGAACGAAAACCACAGCGATGACTTTTTTAAATTTAATTTTAAATCATTGTTGATCGGAAGATAAACTAAGAAACCCTGTTCGCGCGAAACTTGATGTTCTGCATTCAAAAAAGGATTGTAACTTTTGCTCGTGACAACGGTAAATGAAGAATAACTGAAAATAAATGTAATCAATTTTAATTGGCTTTTGAGCTATATTCATTCAAAATATATCCATACCGCAAATCAATTTCGTGGCTGCGCCAAATTTCAAATCCCTGAATGTTTTGCGTAATATTGCCACGAATTGAGCACAATATACTACTTTGCATGCTTAAAATGGTCGGAGTTCCAAGTACAGTTGGTACAGAGTAACGGGAATGAAATGGCCATCGAACATTTTGCAAATTTATGTGACTGTCCGTTTGAAGCAGTTTCATTATTCGATTCAGAACTATCGAATAAAAAAAAATCAAGTGAAAAAAATTTGAAATTTGTTGAAAACATTTCGACTTACTGTCGCCTTCGGTCAGTGCATTGAACGATTGTTGATTCAAAAAGAAGAATAAAATGGATTTGCCTTCGATTTGCACGATAATCTCCAAATGAACGGGACTCTTCGTAACGATTGGCATTTTTAACGACGATAAAATCTGTCGTAATTTGTTCAAATTGATGGCTCCACCATTGTTTGTGTTAACCAATTCACCGAAACGAAAATGGTCCAATCCACGCGCTTTGATATACAACTGGAAAATTTGAAAATTTTAATGGCATTTGGGCAAAGAATATTGTTTCTGCTTGGAAAATCATCTACCGTTAATTCATTTGTGTATTTTCCCATGGCTTCTTGCCGTAGTTTGAAAAAGGCAATCTGTGGTAAATGTGTTTTTTCATTGCCAATCAATAGTGTTTGTAACGAGGCACCCAACCCGTATTCGTTGCTGCGATAATCGAATATGTAGTTTCCAGTGACCCAGTAGCGTGTTTTAGGTGCTTTGGGTAAGTGGCGAATCATTCCTGATGCTAAGCGACGCCTGCAAAATGCACATGAAATATTTAAAATTGATTTTCAAAAATATTCGGAAAATGTGGTATGTAATTTACAATTTTTGAAAGCATGGTTGAGTCGTGCCAGCCAGCGATAACAATGTTGTACGATAAAAGTTTACCAAGTGTGGATTCGTTTCGTTTTCCATTAGCGTATGAATGCTCATCAAGCGTGCCGATGTTGGATTGGATGTAAGTAGCGTCATGAACGCGGCAACTCGTAATTCGAGAGTGGCCGTACGATTTTCGAAAATGGGCCAAAATGTTTCGTAATTTGTTCGACGTTCATTTGTGGTCCACTGTTCGGCAACGGATTCTTTTATCAATGTTGCCATAAATCGAACGTCGTCCGATTGCAATTCATCACGTATGATTGGATCCAAATAGTCGGTTACTTTTCCTAGTTTTAAATTTCCCAATGCTTGTAAATACAATAGTTTGTGCTCGTAATCATGACTATCTGCAAATGGGAGAAATGCCAATTAATGCCTATTCTAGCAGTATATTATGAGCATATTCACTTGCCTAGAAATAGATTGAAGAATGTTTTCACATATTTATCAAATGAACTCTCGGATAGTTTTCCGGCAAAAAATGCATTGTGTACAATGGTTGCAAAAGTCAAAATGCCAAGTTGTTGAACATCTGGGCGCTCAATGCCTGAAAGAAATATTGTATTTAAACGAATAAAAAAGAGAATTTCTTCATAACTCGATTGCTTACTAAGTCGCATCAATGGTTCACAATCCGTCACAAGTTCCGAGCTCATTTCAATGATATGAAATGGAATTGTTATTAATAGTTGAATGGCCGTGGTTGGTTTGCATAAATTCTCTACAATTAAATCACGCGTTAGTTGGGTTGATGCTCTGGTACCGGTCCGCGGTATGATATCGTAGAAAAGATTTCGCATTGTTTCTTGACGATACGAGGTGCCAATATTTATCGATTGATACAAAGATTTGAGAGATTCAAAATTGCATTGGCTGAACACACGAATCACATCAACCACGCGATGTTCATACGGTTCATCGAATCGAATATTACTGTTTTCCAAATCATCAGCCAACGATCCGAGCAAATCAATGGCCTCACGAATCAATTCATCGGATTCAAATGTTTGACGCTCACCGCTCACATCGCTCACTGAATGCTCTTCGATAATTAAATTCGATTTGATAGATGCCATATTATTCTGTATATCGATTTCATTCACAATGTCATTCGATGTGGTGAATGTAAGTGTTAATTTTGAAACCACCAGCTGAGTTTCGCCCGTCGACTCGAATGTTTGTAACAACGTATTACCTTCCACGTAGATTCGATGCAAGTAATAGTTTTCAAAATCGTTCGTTGCATTGGTCTGTTCGATGTCTCTTGGTGCCAGATCATACATCATTTCGTTGCCAACAATCACATTCTTTTCCGATTCGCCATCAAAGCATTTTGTTTCAGGCACATTCGAGATCGATTGGTGAATGCCACACGAATGCGGTTGACATGTATAAAGTACCGGATTTTTCCTTATCGATACATGACCATTCGATTTTTTCGTCACATAATATTCCATTGTGCATTTGCCATGAATGCCAAACTGATTGCAAATCAAATAATGACAAATATTTTAAGGTGAAATAATGTGAAAAAGAAGAGAGAGAAACGTATAGATTTATTTTACCTCTTCTTCGAGGAAAGCACCATTCTTTAGGTTTTTCAGCTGAAATGTCGATGCCATTGCACGCTTAAAATTCCTGGACCACAATGTGTCGGATGCTTTAAATTGAACGTAATCTATTGTGTCGTTCACATAAACAATCTTAAATGGATGGTAAAGCGCGTGCATCTCTTTATTTTGATAAAAAACAGCACCATTTCCATTCTGTCTTTCAACCGTTATCTTCTCGACAGCAAGCTTTAAATATAAATAGTAAAAATTCATTGTCATTTTTCGGTTAGTCTCTTTTTTTTGTTCGACTGAGCTAGGTTCAAGATCATGTAGGAAATGAATGCTAACGTAATATTAAAAATAGCTGAAATAAAATTGAAAGAGAGAAAAAAATTGCGTTATTTTATCGCCAAATGTAATGACATCTATGGTGACCTATCACCGCGTCATCATTATCAGGCGTATGTAACTTTTGAATATGTCTACGTGAACGTTGAACGAAAATCGATTAATTTTAGTTGTAAATGATGACTATATCTCTCATATGAAAATATTTCAATAGAATTTAAATGCAGTCATTTGTTTTTCTGGTCCGCATTGATTGACAGCCAAGAAACAAGGCAACCGAGCAATTTGTAAACAATTTTGTCATAATTTCACTGAATCTTTAGCCGATATCAAAAACAAACTCGTTTTTATGAGACGGAATTTTTATTGTGTTTCATACCGAAGCAGCAAGATTTTGATCGTTGTTACGTTGAAATTTAACTGTGCCGCGTATTTTCCATTCGGCTGTTTGTGGTGGTTTTGAATTAATCTGATCCCATGGTGTTTGCGCTGATACACTCACACTTCCTTCGTATTCGTAGATATGTTCACGATTCAATGCCACAAACTCGATGCATCGACATGTTGTCACGCAAGCCAAAATGGCGCCTATGAATACAAACAAAATTAAGCAAAACACTTTGTTATCACGTCAGTTGCATAAGTTCGCATTTGCACACGGTGCAAAGTTCGAATGGAATTATTATACGTATATATTTGCAATTAGAATAAATTTACGAAGATATTAACGTGAATAACGTACATAGAAATAAGTTTGTTATATCCATTACAAAATTACACTTTCAATAACTTTGTTTTTTCCCCTTTGAAAGATTAATACATTTGAAAATTGTTTAACATTCACTTCAGTCTTTCTGATCGACGGCCAAAATATAACTGATGCCATAATCTTGTTTTTCATTTCATTTGGCATTTAGTTGAGACGATTCAAAGGCCGTTATCAATACACACATATCAGGCACAAAGTACGATAGAAAAGGCTCGTTGCAGTGACCATTTAAATTGATAACAATTCGAAAAACTATTCCTATTTCGTGAATATCACAAAATTCAATGCCATATAAGACTATTAGTTTTTGCGTAGACGTAAATATTATGGATTATTTCATGTAAACAGTATTGAGCCGAGTGAATCACTTGCGATGAGTCATTTTCTTATATAAAATCATTTTCATATACATTATTCATTTCACGATGATTGTTATTTTTTTTCTCTTTTAATTAAAACGATAAATTACGCATTTAATCCTGTTAAAAATGAAATTAGCGAAAGGAAGAGAATTTCCATTAAAAGAAGCAATTTATTTTCTATGCCTTTGCATGTGTTTGCTGTTAGTCGTTTTTTCGAAAGACAAAGAAACAAAAACACTCTTAAATTGAAAACAACGAATTTACTATAGACAGAAGGGAATTTAATTTTAACTGTCAACAAACTTTTCGGAAGAAGATTTAAATGTGCATATATTTGTTCAAAGAAAGCACATTATTACTTTTGTTTTTCGCACAGCATTTCCCCTGCGGCATAATGTTAACATCATTATGATTATGCAATTTATTGCCAATCATTTTAAATGGTGTAGATGTGTTCCATAAGAAATTATTAGCCAGAACGAAATGGACTTTCTTCTCATTTGTTCAGTGAATAGAAAAATAGACTTTCGGATAAAAGCACATTTGTTGACAGTTGATATAATGTAATTAGAGTATTTTAAATTGAGAACATTTTTCATTTGATTATTTCATATATTTTTTCACTTTGAAATGTGTTGATGCATTCGAGGTTTCGATATATTGGGTATATAAATTAATTTTGATCGCTGACAATTAGATGTCGCCACTTAAAATTGTGTGTAGCTTGACAGGTGAATCCAATTGCATTTTGTATATACATGTGACATTTGCCAATCTAATTCAGAGCAGAAACATTTATTTTTGACTCAGTGTCATTATTTTCTGATCGATTCAAAATGAGTGATGAAAAAGTGTTTTTCTGTCTGGCCCTCCTTTGGTTAAATTTTTTCACTTTAAATGAAGTGAAAATACATCTAAAGTAGGGTGTAGCATTTTTCAAACATTTTAACGGCGAGGGTAATAACCTTGGCTATGGGATCCCCTGATCACGAATCAGGCGTTTTTTTGCGAAAAAAATATAAACTGAGATGTCACGGCTCAACGGCGAAGTATCAAAAATGGGAAAAATTTGGATTTTTTTGAATTTTTTTGATTTTTTTGAATTTTTGTGCAAGGCATCAAAATACACTATACTTTCAGTATTGCTTAAATCATCAGAACAGGTCCCAAATAACACATTCTAGTAGAAAAATTCATTCACATTCAAAAATGGATACCTTTACCATGGAACAACATTTCATTGAAAATTTACAAAAATCCTGATATTCAAAACTATTCTTCTGAACACAAATTTATGAATATTGAAGGTTTCCTGATCCGGAATTATCAATAATTGTCTGAAATTAACATGGAAATTAATGTGTGCAAAGTATTCCATGTCATAAATTCATTTTTGGTACCAAATGGAGACATTAAAGAAAAAATACAGAAAAATGAGAAAAATTATAATATTTTCGCCACTTTCTAGAATAAAAAGGCCAACACTCTTCCGCATCTGAACTTTTCATGTATTTTACTCAATTTGTGACGTTGCAGCATCTGATATTTAGTCAAAGTGCAGTATAGTTTACTATCCGAGTGGATCACATTGTCATATCAATGAATGGAATGGGATCCTCTAGGGGATTCCGACTTATTCGAATGTTCCATATGCGAAAGAATTTGTCATATATATTTTGCAAATGGAAACGAATGGTCGCGAATGTTTCATACAAATTTTGCGAATGGTGTCGGATGTTTCATACAAATTTGCGGACGGTGTAGAATGTTTCATACACATTTTGCTGATGGCGCATATGAAAAGTCATATTTTTACATTTAAAAAGTCAAAGTGACAGATTAGGTGACAGAGATTCAAGCCGAATTGATATTTTTTTGGTAATATTGAGTGAAATTTTTCTAAAATGGTAAATAAATCTTTGCCACTCGCAATATAATCACTGTAAACAGTGGCTCGTGAAAGGTTTTTATTTTCATTGACGTAACTTTCAATTTCTTTTATATTTATATTATCTGAATTTATTTCTAAAATCTCACTTTTCGAATCGCATACGGCTTCTAAAATAATATTCAACAAATAATCTTGTATTTTTTTCTTCAACAGTTTTTCAAATTTAGTTGAGAACAATGACATTGTGTTTGAAACTGCCACGACAAACTGAACACAGCAATGTGTATGTACAAATGTCACACGACAGTTTGTCGCATCTCGCAAGACGTATGCGGCATTCGCGATTGGTTGCGAATGAAATGTACGAATTTTCATAGATGTTGATGCGGATGGATATATACTTTACTTCGTATATTTCATGTATGAATAGGAAAATGTTCATACATTCCGTATAAAATGGCATTCGCATATACTAAAATGCCCCTAGGGGATCCTGTACCTCCAAAACTTGAAAGCTCTTGCAGCATTCGCCTTACTGGTTATGATTGTGTCACTTAAATCCCATTATCATCCTGAAAGTGTATATATTCCTTATAAACAGTACGTATACAGACGTTTTGATTGAAAAGAATTGAAAATTGTGATTAAAATGCAAAAAAATTGAATTTTCCACAAAAAAATTGGAAAATTCATTATAAAGACTTGTTTAACTCCACAAAATGTCTTCAAAATTATTGTGCTACCGAATTGTAAGAATTATACAGGCATATCGGATATTTCACGGCAATATGGATGTTTAAAATGCGTAAATACATACCTTTTTTGTATATATACGTATATTTCGATGAGGTCACCACTTGGTACCGAACATGAATTTCTGATATGAATTACTGCTGTGTTAGAAAGCTTAAATATTGCACACATCATTTTCAGACAATTATTGATCATTTCGGATCACAGAACCTTCAATTTACGTTCAGAAATTAATCATTTGAAAATTGGAATTTTTGAGATTTTTCGGATGAATTCGATGAATTGTCACTTCATGGTGAAGGTACCATTTTTTAGCTTTGCATGGATTTTTTTCTTTTGCAATGTGTTATTCGGGTTCTGTTCTGATGATTTAAGCATAAAAATAAACAATACTGAAAGTATAGTGTATTTTTATTCCTTACAAAGAAATTCAAAAAAATTCAAAAAAAATACAAATTTTTACCATTTTTGATATTTCGCCGTTGAGCCGTGACATCTCAGTTTATATTTTTTTTGCAAAAAAACGACCGATTCGTGATCAGGGGATCCCATAGCCAAGGTTATTACCCTCGCCGTATTAGTTTTTCAATTTTTTCATATTTCTGCTACACCCTAATCTAAAGGTTATAAAATGTTGCAGGAGACGAGACCTCTCAATCGCCACAGAGAATGTTGAATTTGGTGAAAAAGAAGTGGTGAATTTGTTGAAAAACTGTGAACTCACCAAAAAAAATTGAATGATGGGCTATTGGCGTTTTTTATTTGATAAAGATGCATGAAAATGCACCAGAAAACATCAGAAGCATTAAATATATGCGAATCAATCGTTTTAAGACATTTGTAATGAGGTAAGACCAAAGAAATTGTGTGCCACACCAGCTGAAACCAAAACTAATTGTAAGACGTTTTTTCACATTTTGGCACAATGTTCCAAAAATAAGAAAAAAAGAAATTTTTGTATCGTATTGTAACTGGAAGTGAAGGGCATCTGCTACGATAATCCCAGGCATAAAAATAAGGGTTCAATCCCACACAATCGTCAAAATCGACAGCATAGCAGGATTTTGATGATTTCTCGGTAATGCTCATTATTTGGTGGGATTAAAGTGGTGTGGTGTATAATGAGCTGCTGAAACCGGGTGAAACAGTCACGGGGGATCGGTATCGAATACAACCAATACGTTTGAGCAGAGTACTGAGAGAAAAATTGAAAAAAATTACGACAAGAAATAGTCGAAGGATTTATCAAAATTTGACATATTTCAAACATCGCAAGAAAAAAGATAGAAGACCTCGGTTGGGATCAGCTTGATCACTCCCCGTACTCTCCAGACCTTGCCCCTTCTGACTACCACTTGTTTCGATCATTGCAAATGGGCTTGTCTGAGATATCGTTTCGAAATCCTGAAGGAGTGCGAAAATGGATCGATGAATGGATAGCGTCAAAAGATGAGGAATTCTTTCGACGGGGAATCGACAAGTTACCAAGAAGATGGGCCGAAGTCGAAACAAATTGTTAGTATTATGAAACATACTACTTCAACATTTGTCTTTTTGTGCCTTAATAATTATTTCAATAACCTAAATAATTACAATTATTGTTATTTTTAAAGACAAATAATAAAATAGATATTTTTCGCGCAAATTAAAATAATATTTTCGCATAATTTTTTTTTAATCGACAATTCAATATGAACAGATGCGACATTTATATGAAATCTGAATACATTATTTCAGTATTTGTTTTATCGTTCTTCAATAATTATTTAAATCAGTAATGTGCGAAGGGGGGGGTTTACCCCCCCCCCC